>NC_064923.1:62326325-62629355 GCF_023897955.1 Schistocerca gregaria | reverse complement strand
AGTACAGCCACTAAGAAGACAAAGAGTACAAAAGCAAGTAATTCAGACCGTTATGCATCTCTCTTCTCCAATGGTTCTTACTCGTATTTCCAGACATGGTCAATTGTAAGCATATAATACTGAAGTAACGGAAGGTAAATCTTTTTTTTTTATTTCATGAAAATGTTTTATTTAATGAAAAGAACACTGGATGCTACTGGTAGAGTTATTTTAGAAATTATGTATCTTGTGATCATTGTAATGAATGAGCTTTTCTCTATGTTCTGTAAGTTTTATCGATGATTTTTGAACTGAATTTTTCTAATTAGCTTTTTTGTTCAATGTAACATGACAAATGTGTACCCTCCTCGTGCTCTGAAGCTTGCAACATGCAAAACAGGAAAACTAGCAAATTAACTGTAGATTAATCACGTGTTGGTAGAGTAGTATTAGTTACTTAGAATAGTGTCGCATACTGAGCGTGTAGTTAGAAATTTTTCTTACTATTCTGTAGCTATCCAGACTGTGGGGAACATTCAGGCTGTCAGTTCACTTTCATTTTTGTTCCATGTTGTCGATATCATACCATGAGAGTCCACAGAATTCTACTAATCGACAACAGGGAGTTGTTCTCTAGGACATTAGGTTATCAATAATAGAACAAGATACACTGTCTCTCAAGTTTTTCATTATATACACAGCAATACTGAATCAGCAACTTACATAACAACGCTGTAACTTCATTCACTGAATGTTTTTCAGAACTTTAAATGTTGCTTCTTCCTGTGACATCCTTCAACATCAACCCTCTACCTCTCATTCTGCAGTATAGATCAAATGGAAACGTATTATCAATTTTTTTCACAAACATTTTCAGCATGTGAAGTTACTGATGTATTTCATGTTTCCAGTTATCATTTTATCATACAATGAAGAAAAACTAATACTGTGGTTGATCTGAGCCTTATATCTTATTGGTAATGAATAACGTCGTTACTGAAACGTCTGTAGGAAGTCACTTTGTTGCATTTCAATGCTAGTTATTCTTCCACCTTTCTTCAATGTTTATGTCGTTGATCTATAACTCTTCCTAACATTGATGTGAAGTTCCAAGTAGTAGATAGAAAATTAATTTTTGTTTAGTGTATACTTTCCATTTCGTTTTAATTTGATATACAGTATGTACCTTTAAATATTATTTTAAACTTTTATTGCTATATGAACTATGTATAATCCTGTTTGTTATGAATTTTAGTACTGTCATAGAGAGGTATGTCATGATGACATTGTATTCAGAAACAGCTGTAGACTTTGTAGTTGCAGTTCTTTGTGTAACATATTTGTAAGATTCATAAATTTTGTCCACAACAGAGCCATTAAAACTTTAACATCCGTATTTGTTTTCGTAAAAATAGAAGTGTCAGGAGACTAACACAATAAGATTTATGTTCAGTCGCTATTTTCAGTAACCATATGCTTGCAGTTATACCCTAGATGTGAAATTGTGTTCAGTCAGAATTACATATTTTGGACCAAATGTTTTCTATTGAGACCTGAGTAATGTATATATTTTCTGATGAAACACGAATACAGTTTTCTATTTGGTTCATACTCTCATGCACATAATAAAAAATCAACTAGAATGGACAGTTACCTCCCTATCAGAGGCTTCTGTCCTCAGACAATCATATAGTCTCACTCCCCATAAAAGTATTCTAGATTAACCGCAATATTCTAAATATTAACATTTTATATTCTGACTCACTGAATGGCAGTGTTCTTCATTTGACCGATAGTTGGTTTACCATCACAGTGTTATCATTCAGCTGAGTAGATCATCATGTGATTGAAGATGTGGAACAATGCACACCCAATGTATGCTTGAAGGACTTACATCCTGTATATGTAACTTTTATATAGCGACTTACACTTAGTAAAAGTTGTTTACCTGCAGAGTAAATTGTATAAATAGACCTTCCTGTTCATATGAAAAATATCAACGGAACAGCTTATAACACTACCGTGTGCTACTGCTATACCATAATCTTAAAGTTGGATTCAGATAGTAAAATTGAACTATATTGTTAAATCAATTATGGTCTCAAGTAACAGAGCAGTGTTACCCTCTTAAAGGAATTTTGTTGTGATGACTGCAATGTACCTAATGGAAGTGGCTTATCAGAAGTGAAAGTCAGAGTTACCTAAATATTTAAACAGTAATAATCAATAATTTACCCATACACAGCGTCCAAATGATAATAAACACGGTCGCTAGGCTAATTAGACATAAGAATGATTAACATTCTTGTTCAAGAAACTGAGAATAAGTAACTTCAATGTGCAAACAAAGCCAATACTGTGACACACGAGAGTACAATGAACTCTGGCACCTGCACACACTATGTTAACGTTAAGGTTGGATCTGACAGAGGGGAACAAACTATTTGCATAAATATAGCAAATAACAAAACGCCCTATTACCTTGAGGACGTCGTCAAACCGAATGGTCCCAATAACGTTACTATTAATATTCACTATAAAAACGTAAATTGGATATAGGTTTAATATTACTTTTCAAACAAATTCCTATCTGATATGAAGTATGTATATGGTTCACAGGGAAATTAGTTATTGTTCATAGATTAAGTCTCTCACTACTTAACACCTTTCTACTTAGAATGAAAATTAAACTTTTACTATTAAACTACTTCTCACTGTCTTTTGACTAAAGAAGTTACTATTTTCATAGATAGTGGTCTTTCTATTAATCGTTATGTAGCATGAGCACAATGGACTAACTATGGTACACCATTAATGTGCACTTTTAATACACAAGAGGAACCCAATATTGTAGAAAATTTGACTTGAATAGCAAGAGTAATTGAACCTTTCCATAATTAAGTAACTTTGTGCATTTTAACTACTTATAATGGAGGGGGGCCTTAATCTCGACCACTGTAGCAGAACAAACTAAACACACTTTCAATACATTAAAGAAACAATCCCTTAACAAGCATGAACATGTAAGTTTCAACAGTAATAGTTCTCAGCTGTTACTGTGCTAGAACACAGCTGGAATTGGTTATAAGACAATTGCTCACCTTTGGTTGATTCTCAACAGGCAGTACTGTGATCATTTAATTTGCAAAACTCTATAAGCCACACTTTCGATAACATTCACAAGTTGGCAACAAAATATCAATGAACAGTTTTAAAAGAAGAATTATTTTCAGCAAGCATCATTCACTATATCACTCAGTACTATTACATTAACTTTAACTTAGTTTCTTGTTACCATCTTCAGGTGGCATTATTGAAATAATAACTGGGCTTTCCTATTTTCACGATATGGACACTCGGTAAGCATTTTTGACTTGGGAAGGACCCTAAATGGTTGTGTGACTGGTGATAAAAAGTCAAGGTAGGTACAAGAATTCGAGTACATGTTACCTTATATTTGAACACAATAAAATATATCCAATAAGCTGATCCTTCACTGTACATTACTATAATTCTTCTGTCCCATTACAGTGATTGCGCACTGTGGCGGCCAGTACATTTTGGTAGCTAGACTTACAGTTTGTAATGAAAAAGCTCTGTCATTTCTTGGTGGCGGTGATACATACAATTTCCCAAACGGAGCTAGCTCTCTAACCATCCATCTGAGGCATTGGAAAGCGACAGGAAAAACCTGTCTCGGGACTAGCACAATACACAACTTTTACATGAGCAGTTGATGATTTCGTAGCTCGTCCGCTACTGACTCTTGGTTCAACCTTTCTATCCATGCCCACCACATTTTGCACTCGCTACACACTTCTTTTTCCGAAGGGAACCATACCACCTTTTACATACAAAATACCTCAGGACCCTAAGCGAAGGTCAGCTGTTTACATAACAGCAACCAAACATATTAAGTAACGCAGGACATTCGCATATATTGAGATTTCTACAAACATTTATTCACACAGAAATTACAATTATACACAGTAAGTTTTGTTCCCTCCAAATGAGACAAAGAATTTAAATGACAGATACACTAAATTGCATAGAATCAAACCATGACATCAAAGGTTTTACAAAGAAAGGAGTATACACTTTTATGTTATCGATTGAATCAAACAACATTTACAGAAGCTCAACAATGGAATGTTGAACAAAACAGAACGCAAAAGGAATCAACAAAAGATATGTAGTGACTAAGCTATGGTGTTACAAGCTCTGTGATTGATCCCTCAAATTTTCTGTCTCTACGCAAAATTTCTTCATTATTACAGATAGGATATGGATTAATGATCCATGATTTATGTTCCTTAAAATACACCAGAATTCTACTAACAGAAGGCTAATGAGATGGAGTACCTTCGCTATTCTCAGTAGTGAAGATGATGCACCATGTGTTCACTCATCCCTCCTGTATAACAGTAAGATTTCATTGTCATATACACACTTCAAGAGACAGTTACATCTCCAGATAAAAACGATGATATTATTAAATTAAAAGAGAGAAGTTATTCCCACAGCTGTAGAAGAATTCAAATGTTAACCTTAATTAAGAAAAAGAGAAATCCAGTTCCATTTAAACTGGTCTTAGAGAGTTAAACGTAAGTTTAAACATTACGAATCTGTCTTTTCCATACTGTGTCACGACTGCCATCATACAAAAACACGAAAAGAAGAAAATGCACTACCAGAAATGAAGGGTAAAGTGATGTCGTTCCATGTTTCCTTCGTTCATGTCGGTTTGTTTTGCATTGTGTGAAGTTTTAGTTTTGTGCTTATTACTGTCATCGATTGTCATGCACCTTTACTGTAAATTTGCTACTCCTGTGACAGACACTGTCAGATGAATGCAGGACCTCACAAAGGTTCTGAAAAGCAAAAATTAAAATGCATCCATGGCCAGTTATATGTGGTAACTGCTATTACACGTGCAAATTTTAGAATAACATGTCTTCATCAACTTCTCAATCATTTACAGCGCGTAAGCGTCTCTCCACATTCAAGTAATAATAGTGTCACAAACAAGTTCGGTAAAAGAGGTACAGTTTACTAACGAAGAAAGTTCGAAAACAAAATCATAGAGAAAATGGAAGAGGGATTCATTCATGAGTTGTAAGAGAAACAGTATAAACATAGTGCCACTAACTAAAGTTTCAGGACTTATTTAGATTTAGATCTTTTTACACGTCTCGTTCAATACCAAAATGCTCATAGTCTGGTGGAGATTTTTAGTTTAAAATTCATCAACTGTCACTAAGTACTAAACGGCAATGATACATTTTTAATGACATTATAATAGATTTACTGTGTAACGTGACTTGAAGATGTTTGAGAATTTATAGTTATATGTTAATAGTTGTTTTTGTGATCCTCAGTGTGAATACTATATCAGTCTTTCTCGTTATAGCAGTCCATTTGTACAAGGATCTCTCTGCATATTATTACCTCCATACATGGTGAAGCCTTGTTTCCCATCTACAAAATTTTACCCCTACATTACTCCATTACTGAATTAGTTATTCTTCCATGCCTCAGAATTTTTGCTATTAACCAAAGCAATTTTTAGTCATGCTATTCGATGACTGACCAAAGCTAATACATGAATCTGTTGTTGACTATGTGGAAAACAGAAGTTATTGGTGAAGTATCAATTGGGAAAATTAGCGTGGCCCTAGAGATGATGCACCTTGCCTAAGATGGGTTGAATATAAGATTCTACGACATTGCTATAATGTAGGTGCAGCCACTTTAGAGGGCTGTCATATAAGAGGTTAAAAAATAAACACAAGCAGCAGCATGTCCCATAGAAGCAAGGATTGATTAATTTGGCTTATAACATTAGCTAACATAGCCCTTCTATGAACAGTTGAAAGCGAAGGAACGCTACAATCGTTATATTTCTTGACAAAATGTGTTGTGGTTGGCAGGGGAGCCATACCGTGTTACCAGAGGAGGCCGAAAGGCAGGCGTTTTAGCTCACGCAGGCTGGCGTGAGGTCTGGAACAGGACAAGGAAATAAGACTTCAGAAAAACGGACGTAGCTAGTGGAAGACTTAACACAAAATGTACATCTATTGTATGCCTTAATGAAGCTTGAATCATTCGAGGTAAAACATTCTGGAGGTAAAATTTCCGCCATTTGGATCTTTGGGAGTGGGGAGGGGGGGGGGCGTGGTTCTGAAGAGGAAGTTGTCATCAGGAAAAACAAACCTCCATTCTACGCAGAATGTTAGGTCCCTCAGTCGGATAGAAGGGTTACTGAATTTACAAAGCGAACTGGATAAGTTCAGTTAAGATGTAATTCGAATCAGTTTGATGTGCTTGTAGAAAGTCTGGGTGAGTAAGATTGGAAATACAAAATGAAGCATGGATAAATCAGGAGTAGTCTTATTAATGAGCAAGAAATATAATTTTTGGTAAGCTGTTGTAAACAGCATTGTGAATGCTTTCATAGGTAAAGTACATATGAAGCCAACACTGCCCATCACACTAGTAGTATACATACTCCTCGTAGCTGCGGAAATGATGGACAGACGGACACAATTTATGATGAGATCAATTGCCTATGGAACACGAAAATCTGTGATTGGAGACTAGAACTGAATAGTATGGAGAGGTCTAGAAGGAAAGGAGGTAGGAGAATGTGGGCAGAGGAAGGGGAAGCCAACTAGTAAACGTATGTACCGCCTGGAACTTACGGAGATGGGGTCTGGTTAAACTGAAAGAATCACAGGTTGTTAAGAGATTCAGCGCCGCAGTGAAGAAAAAGAAAGTATTAATGTTGAAATCAGTAGAGGCATTCGTGTCTATGGGCAACATACATGTTACCTACTGATACATGTTACCTACAGATGAACCATATAATCTGTAGGGGAGAATAGTGTTAAGATCTCATATGGCAGTCTACTGACAAGAAATGCGGAGCTGGGATGTGGAAAGAACATATTCTAGAAGTAAAACAAATTTGAAGGAAACATTATGGGCAGAGGAGAGTACGGGGAGAAGAGATGAAAGAAAGAATATTGCACGAAGAATTTCACTGATCACTAAAAGTGTTAAGTCAAAATAAAGACCATCAGATTAGCTAAAATTCTTGAGAGGGCCACCCATTACAGAACTACACTCCTGGAAATGGAAAAAAGAACACATTGAGATCGGTGTGCCAGACCCACCATACTTGCTCCGGACACTGCGAGAGGGCTGTACAAGCAATGATCACACGCACGGCAAAGCGGACACACCGAGAACCGCGGTGTTGGCCGTCGAATGGCGCTAGCTGCGCAGCATTTGTGCACCGCCGCCGTCAGTGTCAGCCAGTTTGCCGTGGCATACGGAGCTCCATCGCAGTCTTTAACACTGGTAGCATGCCGCGACAGCGTGGACATGAACCGTATGTGCAGCTGACGGACTTTGAGCGAGGGCGTATAGTGGGCATGCGGGAGGCCGGGTGGACGCACCGCCGAGTTGCTCAACACGTGGGACGTGAGGTCTCCACAGTATATCGATGTTGTCGCCAGTGGTCGGCGGAAGGTGCACGTGCCCGTCGACCTGGGACCGGACCGCAGCGAAACACAGGTGCACGCCAAGACCGTAGGATCCTACGCAGTGCCGTAGGGGACCGCACCGCCACTTTCCAGCAAATTAGGGACACTGTTGCTCCTGGGGTATCGGCGAGGACCATTCGCAACCGTCTCCATGAAGCTAGGCTGCGGTCCCACACACCGTTAGGCCGTCTTCCGCTCACGCCCCAACATCGTGCAGCCCGCCTCCAGTGGTGTCGCGACAGGCGTGAATGAAGGGACGAATGGAGACGTGTCGTCTTCAGCGATGAGAGTCGCTTCTGCCTTGGTGCCAATGATGGTCGTATGCGTGTTTGGCGCCGTGCAGGTGAGCGCCACAATCAGGACTGCATACGACCGAGGCACACAGAGCCAACACCCGGCATCATGGTGTGGGGAGCGATCTCCTACACTGGCCGTACACCTCTGGTGATCGTCGAGGGGACACTGAATAGTGCACGGTATATCCAAACCGTCATCGAACCCATCGTTCTACCTTTCCTAGACCGGCAAGGGAACTTGCTGTTCCAACAGGACAATGCACGTCCGCATGTATCCCGAGCCACCCAACGTGCTCTAGAAGATGTAAGTCAACTACCCTGGCCAGCAAGATCTCCGGATCTGTCCCCCATTGAGCATGTTTGGGACTGGATGAAGCGTCGTCTCTCGCGGTCTGCACGTCCAGCACGAACGCTGGTCCGACTGAGGCGCCAGGTGGAAATGGCATGGCAAGCCGTTCCACAGGACTACATCCAGCATCTCTACGATCGTCTCCATGGGAAAATAGCAGCCTGCATTGCTGCGAAAGGTGGATATACACTGTACTAGTGCCGACATTGTGCATGCTCTGTTGCCTGTATCTATGTGCCTGTGGTTCTGTCAGTGTGATCATGTGATTTATCTGACACCAGGAATGTGTCAATAAAGTTTCCCCTTCCTGGGACAATGAATTCACGGTGTTCTTATTTCAATTTCCAGGAGTGTATATGCTCCTATAGGAGGTAGACAACATAACCTTACACACAAAGGAGAATGTAATAATATCTAATCCAAAGAAGGCAATTGCGAACAAGTGTGAATATTACCAAACCTTCAGTTTAATAAGTCATTGTTGCATAAGACTCTAATGATTTACTTATAGAAAAATGGAGAAAGTAGAAAAAAGTGAATCTCAGGGAAAGCGTAGTAACTCTTAAGGAAATACTGACCCTATGAGGTATTATAGAAGAAAGGTTGAAGAAGATACTATATTCCATTGACGAAAGGAGAAAATATAAAAGTGCAGCAAATGAAGTGCACGAAAGGAAATACAGACCCTATGAGGTATTATAGAAGAAAGGTTGAAGAAGATACTGTATTCCATTGACGAAAGAAGAAAATATAAAAGTGCAGCAAATGAAGTGCACGAAAGCGAATACAGACATCTAAAAAGTGAGACCTGCAGAAAGTGCAAAATGGATAAGCGAAAATGGCTAAAGGACAAATGCAAGACTGTAGAATTACATGTGGCTAGGGGAAAGCTAGATACCACCTATAGGAAGATTAAAGATACTTTTCTGGGAAAGAGGAGCAACTGTATGATTATCAAGTGCTAGGAGAACAAACCAGTACTACGGAATGAAGGGAAAGCTAATAGGAGGAAGGAATATACAGAGGGACTCTAAAAAGGAATTTAATCAGAAGACAGTGTTAGAAAAAGAAGGAAATAGAAGAAGATGAGATAGAAGTATGAAACTACGCGAATAATTTGACAGAACACTAAAATCCCTATTTCGATACAAGAGACAGGTATTCAACATGTGTGAGACAGTCGAAATATCCTCAGAACTACGAGTGCAAGAAGTAATTTTAGCAAAATATGAACACGAATTGGTCACATATGAAAAGAAAAACAGGGAGAATAAGACCTCGAGGAAGATCGCATTTCATTCTGGACAGAATCACGAGGGACAATACTAATCCTACAATTTATTGTCGACTGTAGGTAAAGAAGAACAAAAGTTTCATTTATATCATTTGTAGACTTTGAAAAATATTTCGACGAAGTTGAATGGAATACATTCTTTGAAACTATGAAAAGTAGTAAAAAGGAAATAGACGGAGCGGAGTGATACATGCAGTGTTAGATTACCTTTTGATTGTCACGCATGAAGAGTGAAATGAGACGATAGGACGACAGTAGATTTGTTTAATTAACTTCCCTATTTGGGCCCCCGCCGTAGTACATCAGGAGCAGCTGGATCGAGGCGTCCAGTTGCCTCTCATACGAAAGAATAGGCCCCCCAGCATTGTTGAACTGCAAAGAAGGGGGTCAAGCGTGGTGTCACTCTAATGCCACTGTTACTGATGTCTCGAATGACGACCATGATGAAACCATTACTGTGGAGCTGACGACACTGTGGAAGTTTAAAGAGGGTTTAGAAATGTGACGCTAATAAATAATCCTGGATATTAGATGGGTAAATAGTTCATTTAATTAAACGGTACTGAACAGAGCTGAAAAAACTTTACTAAAACAAGGGATTTCTTGATAGGAAACATCTTGAGGCATCACGAAATTATTAATTCTGTAGTGGAAGGAAGTGCGAGAGGTAAAAATTTTAGAGAGGTCCTAAGGATAAAAAGACGTATTTACAAATGTATATAGGATGCTGTACTTATGATGAGGTCAAGAGGCTTTGACAGGGTAGACTAGCATGGAGAGCTGCTTTAAGTCAGTCTCTGGAATGATAACTACAATAACACATCTACTGGTTACCATTTACGATGAAGTTATTTATGAATGAAATCGTCGAATGACCAAAACTGTTTTTGTGTGTCATCGAACTTCTGACTAGTGTGTTGCAGCCCATCATGAATTCCTCTCCTGTAGCAATCTTTTACTCTCCGAGTAGCACTTACACATTACAGTCTCAAGTACGTAACGGGTAGATTCGAGTCTCCGTCTTCCCCTACATTTTTTATTCTCTACAGCTCCGTCTAGTACCATGGAAGCTACACCTAACGTCTTAACAGACGTCATTCTGTCACTTCTTCTTGTCAGTGTTTTGCGTATATTCCATTCCTCACCGATACTGTTGAAAACCTCTTTACTCCTTACTTCATCAGCCACCTAATTTTCACCAATCTGCTGTAGAAAAACTTGTCACAGGATACAGTTCATGCAGATCATGTAGAAAAGGGCGAGGACGTGAAATTGTCTGAAACTGGGTTATTTTGCAGTACTTGGTGAAAGAATAAAAATTTTGGTACTTTATTTCAGGCACTAGTTCCAATAATCTCTGCAGAAATAACCAAATTAAATACAAACATGGTCGTCTAAATATGTAGACACAGGCATAGCCAACTGGGAAATGTGAAATGAAATCAGTTATTTGAAGCAAACATTCAGCAAATTTGTGTAGACAGGTATGTTACAGAAAGTATGCACACGAAGGACACGGTGGAAATTTGATGAGTAATGTTTACCACTAAAATGATAGTAGATGAAACTGAATATAAGTCCGTAAAGCAATCCGTTTAAACCAGAAATTCTGTATGCTACTGAATGCATGGCATTCAATTCTTAGTTTTATAACAAAACTGAAAGGAAAGTGATGGCTCTACTAAACTTTGTAGCCTCTTGAAGTTGGTGAGCAGTTTATAACTAAATCATCTGATGCGAGTAATAGTGATTAAACGAACTTCTTGTTGAGTGACTTGCTGCATCACAGATGTTACTGTCCGCAATTAGAAACTATGTCGACCACATTGCAGTGCATTTAGGTACAAAGCAGACCCATAATACGTACACATATAAGCTACTTGACTGTTTGGATGAATTGTACGACAACTCTCATAGAATGATACTTATATGTGGTCTCTAGCCGGAACATAACGTCATTTCGACACTATATTTCGACGCCATTTTCAGGTGAATAAGCCGTCGCACTAATTCGCCGGAGCAGTTAGTACGACAGCTTACTCACCTGAAGATGGCGGCCAGGTGGATCGCTGAATAATTGTGTGATGACGACCTCATGTTCTGGCTCGATACCCAATATGAATATCATCAATTACTACGCCGGGAAAGTTTACGGACGCCCTCCTCTAAAAGTAGCATACTTTTAGCACACTTATTTGTTACATAGTTTCATTATTAATTTCTTTTCGTGTTTTTGCATACTTGCATAGTTTCATTCACAAATTTCTGGCGTATTATAGTGTTGGAGAGTTTTAGCATCGCGTTTTAGTACCCGAATAGTGTGAAATCACGTAGTCTCCTTCTACCGCCGAGCAGTGTGCGCAAATAGGAGCAAGTCGCTTATTTACCGCTCATATAAGTGTAATAGTCAAGTTGAAAATTTGTTTGGCTGTTCTTAGAGCACTTGTTTAGTTAAATCCGTCAAATCATTATGTAGTTTCGTAATTAGAAGGGGAAGATTGGCATTTGAATATCAGTGTTGTGTAAAGTAGCATAGTCATCTGTTATTTGTTACTTGTTTCAAATAGTATTTGTACGTTACTGGCAGTACAGTAAGGCTTCTGCCGCCGAGCAGTGTGTCAGCAGTGCTCAAGTAGTAGCATTACTGCATTTACTAGGCAATCTTATGTTTTAATAACCATTTAAATTTTGTGTCGAATTGTTTGAGCTCTCTGTAGATTAGTTCAAACGTTCTTCGCACAACAGGATTTAGCATTGAAAGTGACTACGACTGCTGTGTTCGGATGCGGGCTGAATTGGCATCCCATCGCTCCCAGCTTCAGGCAGTGTGGCTCCAGTCACACAGCTTGATGCTGTTGCCAATGGGCATCACTGTGGGGGGTCCGGACGGGGATTTGTCCCACACATCCAACAAACTGACTTCGGCTGTGGCTGCCCGGGATACTGCCACACTGAGGTTGACCCCACACCTGTGGTAGAGTGGGAGGTCGTCTCTAGGTGTGGCAGGGGCCGAAAGACATTCCGGAGAGCTGAACGAAAGGCCTCTCCAGTTTGTCTGACGAACTAGTTTCAGGCTGTGTCTCCGGCTGATACTGATCTTCGGCTCGACATGGCTGCTTGTCCTGTTCCAGAGGTTGCCCCTCAGTCTGCAATATCTGGGTGGTCGCAGAGGGTGGGCTTACTGGTAGTTGGGAGCTCCAACGTCAGGCGCGTAATGGGGGCCCTTAGGGATATGGCTACAAGGGAGGGGAAGAAAACCAATGTGCACTCCGTGTGCATACCGGGGGGAGTCATTCCAGATGTGAAAAGGGTCCTTCCGGATACCATGAAGGGGACAGGGTGCTCCCATTTGCAGGTAGTCGCTCATGTCGGCACCAATGATGTGTGTCACTATGGATCGGAGGATATCCTCTCTGGCTTCCGGCGGCTATCTGATTTGGTGAAGACACCCAGTCTCGCTAGCGGGATGAAAGCAGAGCTCACCATCTGCAGCATAGACGACAGGACTGACTGCGGACCTTTGGTACAGAGCCGAGTGGAGGATCTGAAACAGAGACTGAGACGGTTCTGCGACCGTGTGGGCTGCAGATTCCTCGACTGGAGCCATAGGGTGGTGGGGTTTCGGGTTCCGCTGGATAGGTCAGCAGTCCACTATATCCAACAGGCGGCTACGCGGGTAGCAGGGCTTGTGTGACGTGGACTGGGTGTTTTTTTAGGTTAGATGACCTCGGGCAAGTACAGAAAGGGCAACAGCCTAAAAGGGTGTGGGGCAAAGTCAGGACATGCTGGGACCAAGCAGCAGTCGGTATTGTAGTTGTAAACTGTCGAAGCAGCGTTGGTAAAGTACCGGAACTTCAAGCGCAGATAGAAAGCACCGAAGCTGAAATCGTTATAGGTACGGAAAGCTGCCGAAATTTTTACAAAGGCACAGACGGTGTTTTTAAAGGATAGATTGCTCGGAACCAGTGGTATCGTGTTTGTCGCTGTATGTAGTAGTTTATCCTGTAGTGAAATAGAAGTGGATAATTACTGTGAATTATTATGGGTGGAGGTTATACTAAACAACAGAGCTAGGTTAATAATTGGCTCCTTTTACCGACCTCCAGATTCAGCAGAATTTGAGGCAAAACAACTGAGAGAAAATCAGGAATACATTTCACATAAATTTCCTCAGCATGTTGTATTCTTAGGTGGAGATTTCAATTTACCAGATATAGATTGGGACACTCAGATGTTTAGGACGGGTGGTAGGGAGACAGAATCGAGTGACATTACACTGAGTGCACTATCCGAAAACTACCTCGAGCAACTACAGATAATAGACTCGTGGAGATAGCATCCAGAAGCTACTGATAACAAACAGACCCGATCTTCTCACCCCTGTAATCCAAGAACAGGTAATCAGTGATCATAAGGCCATTGCAGCATCCCTGAATATGGAAGTAAATCGGATTAAAAAAGAAGGGAGGAAGGTTTATGTGTTTAGGCAGTTTTCACACTACCTAACAGATCAAAACGAAAATTTCTGTTGCGACACTGACAATGTTAAGTGTTTACGAAAAAAGTTCAAGGCAATCATAAAATGCGTTTTATACAGGTACGCGCTGAGGAAAATTGTGGGGGACGGGAATAACCCACCCTGGGTCAACAACAAAATTAGGATACTACTGCGAAAGCAAAGAGAGCTTGACTGCAAGTTTAAATGCAGCCGAAACCTCTCAGACAAACAGAAGCTAAACGATGTCAAAGTTAGTGTAAGGAGGACTATGAGTGAAGCGTTCAGTGAATTCTAAAGTAAAATTCTATGTACAGACTTGACAGAAAATCCTATGACGTTCTAGTCTTACGTTAAATCAGTAAGTGGATAGAAACAGCCTATCCAGACACTCTAGGATGATGATAGCATTGAAACAGATGATGACACACGTAAAGCTGAAATACTAAACACCTTCTTCTAAAAATGTTTCACAGAGGAAGACCGCACTGCAGTTCCTTCTCTAAATCCTCGCACGAACGAAAAAATGGTTGACATCGAAATAAGTCTCCAAGGAATAGAAAGCAACTGATATCACTCAACAGAGGGAAGTCCACTGGACCTGACGGGATACCATTTCGATCCTACCCAGAGTACTCGAAAGAACTTGTCCCAATTCTAGCAAGCGTGTACCGCAAGTCTCTAGAGAAACGGAAGGTTCCAAATGATTGGAAAAAAGCGCATGTAATCCCAGTCTTCAAGAAAGGTCGTCGAGCGATGTGTTATAGAATTTTAGAACGTGTTATTTGCTCCGTATCATGTCATTTCTGAAAACCCAGAATCTACTATTTCGGAATTAACATGGATTCCGGAAACAGCGATCGTGTGAGACCCATCACGCTTTATTATTTCATGAGGCCCAGAAAATATTAGATACAGGCTCCCAGGTAGATGACATTTTTCTTGACTTCCGGAAGGCGTTCGATACAGTTCCGCACCGTCGCCTGATGAACAAAGGAAGAGCCTACGGAATATCAGACCAGCTGTGTGGCTGGATTGAAGAGTTTTTGGCAAACAGAACACAGTATGTCGTTCTCAATGGAGAGACGTCTACAGACGTTAAAGTAACCTCTAGCATGCCACAGGGGAATGTTATGGGACCATTGCTTTTCACAATATATATAAATGACCTAGTAGACAGTGTCGGAAGTTCCATGCGTCTTTTCGCCGATGATGTTGTAGTATAAAGAGAATTTGCAGCATTAGAAAATTGCAGCGAAATGCAGGAAGATCTGCAGCAGATAGGCAGTTCGTGCAGGGAGTGGCAACTGACCCTTAACATAGACAAATGTAATTTATTGCGAATACATAGAAAAAAGAGTCCTTTATTGTATGATTATATGATAGCGGAAAAAACACTGGTTGCAGTTACTTCTGTAAAATATCAGCGAGTATGCGTACGGAACGATTTGAAGTGGAATGGTCATATGAAATTAATTGGTGGTAAGGTGGGTGCCAGGTTGAGATTCATTGGGAGAGTCCTTAGAAAATGTAGTCCATCAACAAAGGATGTGGCTTACAAAACATTCGTTCGACCCACACCTGAGTATAGCTCGTCAGTGTGGGATCCGTACCAGATCGGGTTGACAGAGGAGATAGAGAAGATCCAAAGAAGAGCGCGCGTTTCGTCACAGGGTTATTTGGTAATCGCGATAGCGTTACGGAGATGTTTAGCAAACCAAAGTGGCAGACTCTTCAAGAGAGGCGCTCTGCATCGCGGTGTAGCTTGCTCGCCAGGTTTCGAGAGGGTGCGTTTGTGGATGAGGTATCGAATATATTGTTTCCCCCTACTTATACCTCCCGAGGAGATGACGAATGTAAAATTAAATAGATCGAGCGCGCAAGGAGGCTTTCACACAGCGTTATTCCCGCGAACCATACGCGACTGGAACAGAAAAGGGAGTTAATGACAGTGGCACGTAAAGTGCCCTCTGCCACACACCGTTGCGTGGCGTGTGGAGTATAAATGTAGATACAGATGTATAAAACAATACTCATCACACGGCCGTCCGAACACTGTCTCTGTACATCTCTAAACTCAAAACCTTAATGGATCTCAAGCGAGATAAAGGCCTCATGTAACTTCTTGTCGCATAAAAAAGTTTTTCTTTTTATCACTTTTAAACATTATAAAATTTTGTATGCACAGTATTTCGCATTAATGTTTGGCCAAGGACGTTTATAATTTCGTGCTAGCTGCTAAACCCGGCATTGCCTTTATATTTATTTCTTCGATTTCACGGTTTTCTCTTTCCTCTCTCTGTCCATCTCCGCTCCTTCCTGCCTCTGTTCATCCTCTCCTCCCCAATCTCTCTGATCATCTCTTACTCCCACGCCTTCTGCCTATCTCCTCCTCCTCTCCCAGCCCTCTGTACATCTTCCCCTTCCTCCATTCTAACCTTCTCTTCCCTCTCCATAGATTCTCTTTGTCGCTCTCCATCCCATCCTCCTTTCTGTCTCTCTCTCCTCCTCCCCACCACCACTAATTCAAACTTCTCCTCCCACTCTTTCGTCCCTTTCCTTCTCCTCCCTGGTTCTTTTTATCCCTTTTATCTCCGTTCTCCTCCCATCCACCCCTTTCTATCCGTCTCTTTCTCGCCCTGCATCTGTCCACCCGCTCCTCTCTCTCATTCTCTCTCTCTCTCTCTCTCTCTCTCTCTCTCTCTCTCTCTCTCTCTCTCTCCATCTCTCTCTCTCTGTCTCTCTCTCTCTCTCTCTCTTTCTGTCTTTCTCCCTCTCTGTCTCTCTTCTCCCCTATCTGTTTACCTCTTCTCCCCTCCCCCTTCTCTGTCCATCACCCCCAGTCTCACATAAACGGGTGTTTGGTGGTTTTAACAACCCCTCCCACTCACCCCAAAGTAATACACATACCACGTTTTGTTGAAGCCGAATCAGTGGCCTAAGAAGAGATGAACAAGTATGCAGCACAAATTTCACAAGTGCATATTTGATATTCTGTCGTTTTACATATTGTGACTCCCTAGAGAATGTTAAAATGTCTGTCTCAATGAGTCGTGTGCACTGATTTTAGGTCGAGAAACATGTAGACAATATTAGTTACATACTACAGCCTTCATTCTCGCAACGTGGTTGACGCACGGAACTGCACATGTAATAAAAATTTCACTTCATACCTATAAATGTATTCCAAGTCAATAAATAACAGTGATAGTTTTCGAAGATCATTACAACACCCACACTCACACTGGTAGTGTGGAATCTTACTCCCACAGTATTTATATACAGATACTACGTCAGATACTAATAAATTAATTTGAAATAGTTCCACGGGGTCCTGAGTTATGCTTCAGTGTCGCCCCCTTGTCTGCCCCACTCTTATTGGAATGGGAGGTTCTTTACCCCACCGAACTTTTTCCCAAACGGCAAGTAACATGTAGATATTTGATTGTTTAAAGCAAAGAAATCCCGTTTATAGTGTAGAAACCAGTTTCAAATTTCTGTTCACTCTACAAATGGGTTAATGTGCTATACATTCAACGTTAAGGGTGTAGGCGAGGAAAAGTATCAAACAGCCTTGAAATTATCCTTAATGTTTGTTGTAAATCTCTAAATGATGTTACGGTCAAACACTGAATGAGTGTAATCCATATAATTTGAACCCTTTTTAAGTAATAGCCAGTGTTCCACGTGGATTGGTGTTTGTGACATATCTCGCAAACTATGAACCATATAGTAATATAATTTAGCAGTTACGTACAGTAGTTTACGTAAAAATTCTCTGCGAAATATGTTGCTAATAGAATAAGTAGCAAGGAAGAAATAGATTAAAACGTCATTCACCTTCAGGCAGTTTTCCACGAATGTCACAATTTTTGTCGTGTCATCTCCTGAGCCATGAGTCGTGCAATGATACAATTTTTCATGTACATTCAGAGGTATATGCGGATACTGTCTGCAAAATATATTGCGTGCAGAGTTTGTAGTGATGAGGTAATAAATTAAAACATCGTGCCAGATGCAGCAGTTTTACTACATGGACAGCGAAAATATACTACGTGATAAAATTTCTTCGTTTCATTATGCTGTTGGAGTCACAGCGGGAAAAAGTTTCTAAATGGTTTCGAATTATGTATTAAGTTTTAGCAAGTCGCTAAGTACTCTCATTCCGAAATGCTGTACGAGTATACTCTGGGCGTTGGCGGCTGTGTGATGCGCTTCTTGTTCACCACCATATCCACTCCTTTGGCTGGCAGGTTGTCTCGTACCCCACTGCACTTCTCTACAGATAACAAGTGATGTATGTACCGAGTTTGGCTAAAATCATTCCAATAATTTCAGAAATGATGTTGAGCATTCACACACACATACTTTTGTACATAATATGGGGAGACGTAAGGGGAACTAAACCAAAACAAGGCGGCACACAGAATTTTTACACTTTAGGATACTTTCCGCTGCAAATTAATAAATGTAAATCGTCTTACGCATGAGCAGTTTTGTTTATTGTTAAAGCTCTGTTTTGAACTGAAATATCATCTGACTCCTACCACATTTTGACCACGTATTATTCATTTCCATCTTCGGCAGACGCCGATCTCCGCCTACCTAAACTTTCGAAGATTATCTGCTTCAGTGCAACACGCTATATTCTTATTCACTTCAGGAAAACAGTATGTATAAGTAACTATTGAATCAAGTTCTAACATACTGGAAAATGTAGTTGCTTACCAATTACTTCTGTTAATAAATATCGGAGAGCACAAGAGTAGTAGTACGAATATACGCCTCCATTGTTGGATAACAGAGTCATGGAGTAATGTGCCCTGGAAAAAATACTCACGGTATATACCTGGAACGAATGCTACCAAGCCCATGCTTTCTTCTTACTAGCAATAGAGATGATATACACAGAGATAATAATTGGCTTGAGGTGAAAGGGAAGCCAGGCATCGTTCTCCTAGGATGAACGGTACAATAGTCGGTCTCAACATCCCTTGCTGATATTAGTTCACCTTGACTACGGCATTGGAGACCCTTAAATTCAAGAAGGTAATAGACCACTTCATCTCGCCTATGTAGTTTCACATTAATCGTATAAACTCTATACGAACGTAAGAATACTTTCCACATTCTACGTCATTCCTGCTCAGTACACCTCCCTTGTTGTCGTGTGAGACTCAACCAAAAGCAACTGTCTCCATTCATTACGTGTAACAGTTGACTAGTTGATAAAACATTACACCTGCGGTTACTCTATAGTCTTGCGGCGATTAACCCATGACGAGAATGACGAAACGGGACTAATGACCTCACCGTTTCGTCCCATAACTTCCTCAATCAGTCAATCAATCAATCAATCAATCAATCAACCAATGGCGAATGGAACTACAGAATGGTATTTAACCGTACTTAGAACTCTCCAGTTCAACCTTCCGTAGTTGCTCCAATATTTATGGTTTCCCTTACCATGCTCGTGCAAGTGGAAACAAAAAAAAATCGTAAAAAAGACCTAGGACTAACCGTCTACAGCGACATAAAGTGGATTGAACCAGATAAAACTGTAGGAAAATCTGTTACAGGACGAGGTTGAATGCAAATAGCTTAAGAAAATGCAATGTGACCACGAGAGAAGTGGCTTACGAAACTGTTATTACACTGTTTCTTGAGTACTGCTTACTGCTCGTCAATCTGGGTACCGTAGCAGGTTGAATTAATAGCAGATACGGAGAAAATCCAACAAGAGTGGCGCGTTGCTTCAGGCTGTCGTTGAAGAACAGCGAAAGAGTTTGGAAGATATTTAACGAACTCCCGTGGAGGACATTACAAGACAAGCATAGTGCTCCATGCTGAGATTTACCTCTGAAATTCCGAGAGCGTACGTTTGAAGGGATGTCATAAATCGGAGTTCAATGGCTTTCCTACTAGCAATACTGATTCGTACACATTATTCGCAAATGCAAAAGGCAAAGTGAAAATGATGATAGGACGAGCGTTACCCTCCACCACACACCGTTCCACAGTACTCGAAGTGAATGTGTAGATCTACATGTACAGTGTCATAATTAGTGATGGGTTAAGAGAACGACAGGAAAAGTCGTAATTCCACTACGACGATCCGTTTTTCAAAGTCTGTCTACTGAATCATTTATTTCGCCATTTTGCAGAGAAAGGACGATATTTGACGAACATTATTGAGTCAGAAAACGGGCGCCCTGTCACCTTTTACCTTCTGACCCGTTTAAAGTTCGCTGTCCTAAAAGCACTCCCAAGCTGCCGTTTCATTGGGAAATATTAGCGGTTTCCCGCCCACTCGTGACGCGTGGTGTTAAAGTATTAAACGATACGCATGAAACGTGCAGCGTTATATAAAAAATTACTAAACAACAGAGGATTTTATTTCACCGTATAATAAACTGTGGATTTCACTAGACAAATAAACTCAAGTTTTCGTATCTTTTCCGAATATGTTTGCTCCATATACATCTCCTACAGGGCGACACTTAATTAATAACTAAATTCAGACCGAAAATTTTGTGGTACTAATTCTTCCGACTTTTTTCAAGTGAAGATAAACATTTGCCATGTTTAGTGCTTTAACAAGGGAACGTGCAATTCACAACAGTAAACAGCATTAGTGAAATTTAATTTTTCTTGAAATTACTAGTTATCTTTGCTCAAACCAGGATCGCACTACGTTTTTCGGGCAAGCACGTCATTCTCAGAAGTCAGTGAGACATGCGAAATTCCATAGAATCATTAGTAGTGTCATTTATGCGGAAAGTTCAGGTAGGCATAGATCTGTACACAATGAAGAAACCGTTTGCAGAGTAAAAGCTGCAATCACAAAGAGTCAAAAGGAATCAGAAAGAACGTCCACTCAGGAAATCGGTGTTTGCTGGGCAACAGTGCAAAGCATCTTGAGTAGAGATATGAAATGGTTTCCTTATAAAGTACAGGCATTCCACAAGCTAAAACCTACTGATATTCGAAGTTGTTTGGCCCTATGCTAGAATACGATTCCTTTTACCTTAGCTAATCAGAGCCAAGACATCAGATTAATGGAGTAAATAGAAACAGAGACTATGGACTGGACAATATGCATGTGAGATTCATGAAAGCACTTACCGCTGCTCAGTATCAAGTACATAGAAATATGTCTACATTTTTAAAACGAAAATTGTGTTATTGTAACTGTTAACGGAGATCGTTACAGGAAAATGTTTTTTGAGTTATATGACCGGAACACCGATTTTGCGGACTTGTTCTTTCAGCAAAACGGTTTAACAACCCACAAAAGTATTGAAACAAGAAAACTGTTGCGGCAGACATTTCCCAGTCATGTTATTTTGAGGTTTGTTTACATTGACTGGCCTCCTCGCTCCCCAGACAGGACTTCTCTAGATCTTTTTATTTGAGGTCATAAATTGTCACTCATTAGTTAACTGTCACCATGAGTCATCAACAGTTTGTAATTCGGTAGTACAAACACTGTATTAATAGCAGCACACGTTGATGGCGAACATATTAACTGCTGTGAGAAGTTCACTCTCCACATGGCATTACGTAAGGGAAATATGCAGTATAAAGTGTATGCTGTGTGTGTACTGAGTGAGAAAAACGCTAGGAAAGGTAAATCAATCTGACATACACAATATATCAACATGATCACTCCTAAGTCGACAAAAATTATTATTTTTGTTTAAATCAGAAGGACAACTTACCCATTGTAGAATCCCAGCTATCAGTTATCTACGAATAAGTTAGAAATTAATCGAGATAACATTGGTATTAAGAATGATAAGAGGGAAGAGCTTAACATCATAGTGCGTCCTTGCCACGAAAACAACAGAACTACAAACCACCACCACGGATATGGCTTTAGACGCCGCTACTTACAGCAAAGTTTACACATCTGTGCACTCTACCATTGTTGCGTGTGAATGGCAGAGAGCAAACATATCATATCGTCCTTCGCTGTATTCATCGGCATTACCCAACAAAGGCTCCATAGCGAGCTGAAATGGAAATGAACTGTCCCTTTCTGGCTTCGGTAAAGTTATTTACCACGAAAAAAGCTAAAAGGCACAAATATTGAATACATTTAGGACAAGAAAAACTATTACATGACTTTTGGGATTAAATTTTAATTATTGCTTGTAAACTAAAGTAATTTCGTTAGGCAGTAAACTGAAAAAAGGACACAGATTAGCTTCACTGTAAATATTTTGTTTTGAGACTTTTTGAAGACAGTGCATTCAGGATAGCTTAACATTCAGATATTTCAGAAATGCATTTTTGTGGTTTAGGATTGATTTTATGTCTCCTATATTTTATTTTCCAATTAGTTAAGGAGATGTCTTATCTGTTAAATAATTAGTCGCAGCGCTGTTGCTTATATATTATTGCTGCTACAGTCTGGGTGTTATGTGAACTTGGTCTTAACAGTATAACGATTCTTATAAATCTTTATCGTCAGCTCGTCGGTCTTACTCTAGTACTGCACCACATATAAAGTCATGTAATTGGAGCATTGATAACAAAGTTAAAGGAAAGTATCTTAATTTGATCTGCAGCACGGCACTTTATTTCCTATTGCCTGCCCAAGCAGACTTGCTAAGGGAAAGGAGGGCATTCTAACCTCATCCTTAGTTATAGATATAATAAATTAAGCCTTATTATACTATATTATTTGATCAACTGGTCAGTAGTGAGCGTTGTTGTCACGATAGTAGGGTGATAACTAATTACCTTAGCACAATGGGCAAACTTTAAATTTCCATATCTCGCGTCATGAGTGGATAAAATGTCCGCTTCATATGCAAGATTCGTACGAATTCCTGACTTGTTGAATAAAACGTCTAAGCCTACGACTTTTTAATTGATTTAACAAAAGAAAAACAACAAAAAAACTCAACAGATATACTGAGATACAGAACAACCATCCAGTAACGAAGCTGTTTACTTAGCATGAATTTAATGTAACGGGTTGCTCATATGATAACAGTAGTCTCCTAAGGAAAAAGGAGGTGGAGTAATCTTGAAGGGCAATTAAACTTAATTCTGATATCTGATTATTTCCTACAAATGCTGACACCAGATTGATCATATGAAAAAATTGACAGTATCATAACACAAAGGAGAGATTGTTAATACAGCATGAGAACTCATCGCGAAAAACCACTTTATTCATTTCTGAGACAGAAACTAGCCATTTCAGATAATGATCTAATGCGCTCACATAGGGAACTCAAGAGACAGAAATTAGCATCCCAAATTGCGCTGAATTCGAGGGAGCCGCGATAAATCATTTCGTACAATGACTGTTGGTGGTTGACAGACACTCGGGCCTGAGTTCTCTCCAGTTAATGAATTCACATTGAAATTATGGATGGCCGATGATCATATGGGGTCCAACACCATGGCATAAACTGCACTACTGGCCATTAAAATTGCTACACCGCGAAGATGAAGTGCTACAGACGCAAACTTTCACCGACAGGAAGAAGATGCTGTGTTATGCAAATGATTGGCTTTTCAGAACATTCACACAAGGTTGGTGCCGGTGGTGACACGTACAACCTGGTGACATGACGAAAGTTTCCAACCGATTTGTCATACACAAACAGCAGTTGATCGGCGTTGCCTGGTGAAACGTTGTTGTGATGCCTCATGTAAGGAGGATAAATGCGTACCATCATGTTTCCGACTTTGATAAAGGTCGGATTGTGGCCTATCGCGATTGCGGTTTATCGTATCGCGACATTGCTGCTCGCGTTGGTCGAGAGCCAATTACTGTTAGCAGAATATTGAATCGGTGGGTACAGGAGGGTAATATGGAACGTTGTGCTGGATCCAAACGCTCTCATATCACTAGCAGTCGAGATGATAGGCATCTTAGCCGCATGGCTGTAACGGATCGTGCAGCCACGTCTCGATCCCTGTGTCAACAGATGGGGACGTTTGCAAAACTACAACCATCTGAACCAACAGTTGGACGACGTTTGCAGTAGCATAGACTGTCAGCTCGGAGACCATGGCTGTGGTTACGCTTCACGCTGCATCACAGACAGGAGCGCCAGCGATGGTGTACTTAACGACGAACCTGGCTGCATGAATGGCAAAACGTAATTTTTTTCGGATGACTCCAGGTTCTGTTTACAGCATCACCATGGTCGCACACGTGTTTCGTGACATCGCGGTGAACGCGCATTGGAAGCGTGTATTCTTCATCGCCATACTGGCGTATCACCCGGCGTGATGTTATGGAGTGCCATTGGTTACACGTCTCGGTCACCTCATGTTCGCATTGACGCCACTTTGAATAGTGGACGTTACATTTCAGATGTGTTACGACCTGTGGCTCTAACCGTTTTTCTATCCCTGCGAAACACTACATTTCAGCAGGATAATGCACGACCGCAAGTTACAGGTCCTGTACGGGTGTTTCTGGATACAGAAAATGTTCGACTGCTGCCCTGGCCAGCACATTCTGCAGATCTCTCACGAATTGAAAACGTCTTTTCAATGGTGGCCGAGCAACTGGGTCGTCACAATACGCCAGTCACTACTCTTGATGAACTGTGGTATCGTGCTGAAGCAGCAATGGCACCTGTACCTGTACACGCCATCCTAGCTCTGTTGGACTCAATGCCCAGGCTTATCAAGGCCGTTATTACGGCTAGAGGTGGTTGTTCTGAGTACTGATTTCTCAGGATCTATACCCAAATTGCGTGAAAGTGTAATCGCATGTCAGTTCTAGTATAATATAGTTGCTGAAACAATACTCCTTTATCATCTGCATGTCTTCTTGTTGTAGCAATTTTCATGGCCAGTATTGTAATAAGACGGTCTCAGCACTGAATTTAGAACAAACGAAAGTAGTGCTTTGTGCATCTAGCTGCATCTTAAGATAACAGTGGAAAATGAGAGCAAAATTAGTTAAGTGTTATGTAGCGTGGGCATGCGACATAGTGCAACATTTCAACGCCTGTATCATTAACGTGATCACACCCTGAGTGTGTGCAATAGGCATCTACGCAGCTCACCGCTCAACTTGTTGCACAACGTGTTCACCACGAAAGTGGAACACATTCCTCCGGTACGTCTCATTTATCGTATCTACAGAATCTGCTAGCATAGAATGATGTGCTATTAACCCCATAACATAGGCTACGTTACAAAGGTGCCCAGTGACATGAATTCCTAGAGAAACTCGGAGGCGTTGTGGACTGTAAGTTGTTGAGGATTGCTATTATTTTATAAAATAGTTTATTGACAATATTAATAGTTTACGAAAAGGTAATGACATCAAGGATGTTAAGAAATACAAATCAAAAAGAGACGGCATAGAGTTAAAAAGGATTATGGGGGTCGACGCGATTGATGTGGAAGTGAGTGAACGTCATCTTATAGGTTTCTTTCTTACTGTGTGACAGCAATTTTATATATGTTATCCACATTCCTTAGTTTTACATCGAATAAAGGTGCTGATAACCTCGACATTGATTGCCCATAAGCTCCAAACATACACATGCACACAAGCACACACACGCTCACAGACATACACACACACACACACACACACACACAACACACACACACACACACACACACACACACACACACACACACACACATAAAGAGAAAGAGTCAAAATGGTATAATAGAATAATTCAACAAAAATGTATCCTAAGCGGTGCTATATAGGTATATTAAATACAAATATCCTTCTGCCCCTCTAACATACACACGTGTACAAATCTAGACACAAATAAAAAATACAATATACAATTATACGGGAATGCAGGCTTTGTTGCCGGATCTACATTATAAAATCTTCTCGGGTTGACAGCCGAGTCAATGCATTGTTCTCTAGCAACGTATCAGCAGTATCTTACAACGCATTGACTCGGCTGTCAACCCGAGAAGATTCTATCCCAATATACTACTCTCTATCTGTAGCATGTCACAGTCGGCCAGTTATATAAGCATATAACAATAATTGTATAAATGGAAACCGACTTCACCAGGAGATAAATACAACGACATTACCAAAGGCCACCTAGACTATGGAAAACAACAGGAAAATAAAAGCAAACGTACAGCAAAACAAAGCACAAAACTCTCGTGATGCACAACAAGCCCTCAGCGGTGCTTCAAGCAGAATACAGATTCCCCTTCATGGCGCAATGGAATACAGTCTCAGCACTGACATTACACACAGTGTAAGCACTCTCTTGTTCAACTACGGTTATGCTGTGCAATATTTCAACAATAACGAAACCTTCTTACTTAAAACTGTACGTTAGCAACAAGCTGTATTTACTATAACCAGTGCGTGCCGTAGAGTAACCTCACTGACATTTTTCCAAAGGTCCTCCAATACTGTGCCCACTGAGGCACTGTCCTGGTACTCCGTGAATTCTAGCAAAAGCTAAATTACACTTCTCCGTCTAGGGATATGGATGCCGCCTTCCTTGGCTATGTGGTGAAGACTTGTCCGCCCTCGTGGTAAGTGAGCCCACGTTGACCATTGGCGGCAGAGGATGACCAACTCCACGTGCCAACTGATCCGTTGCGCTCTTTCGCCTGAGGATGGCTCCACGGGAGCTCACGTCTGCTTCCGTGGCTCTATCGAGCTCTCTGACTGAGAGCGCCATCCAGAACTCGCCAAACACTCCAAAAGTGCTGCGGTCCTCGGTATAGTTGAAAGGCAAGAGGAATATGTAGAAGGGCTATGCAGCGGAAATGAAGTAGAGGAGAATAGTGTAGATAAGGGAAGAAGAAGTAAGCGAAGAAAATCTGAGCGATACGGTTCTTCTACTAGAATTTGCAAAAGCACTTAAGAAGTCGAAACAAGGAACTTGGCACAAATAACATTGCCTCAGAAGTATTAAGATCCTTGGGAGAAGTATCTAGATTGCAAGATATGTGAGGTAGATGCTGTAGCCTCGGGAGCCAACAAGAGTACAATCCAAGCAATGCAAGTGCTAATAGGCAGCTTCCGAAATGTAATTTGAATAAGTAATGTTTGCAATGTACTGATACGAATTATTTATTGTCGAATGGAAAACCTTATACAGAGCGATTTCAGTGAAGGACAGTCTGGGTCCGAGAGATGTTTAGGAACCCTCGAGGCAACACTGCCCTTATGCCGTAAGTTAGAAGATAGGCTGAGTGAAATTAAACCTATGTTTATGCCCTTTCTGTATTCTACATTAACACAAGCTACTGTGATTTGCACGGAAGACGGTACTTTTCCCTCTATCGGTTTTTAGTGCTTTTCTCATTCTATTCACGTACGTAGCGCGCGGAAATGACTGTTTAAAAGCGTCTATGCGTGCTATAATTAATATTGTCCTACCAATGCCTATGGAATCGATGTGCTTGGTGTTGTGGTATATTCGTAGGGTGATTATTTATAACCTGATCCTGAAACTTTGTTTGACTTTCTTTATCTTCATAAGTCGGCTAGTTCAATTTCGTCATCATCTCTGTGATCCTCTCCAGCAGGTCGGACAAGCCTCTGCCCATTCATGCTGCCTTTTCACAGTATGTGCCACTAAAGCGGAGCTACTTAATACCTATTTCGGAAGTTCCTTTACCAAAGAAGGCGAAGTAAGTATTCGAGATTTCGAATCAAGGACTGCTGCCAGCATGAGTGATTTGGAAGTAGGTATCCTCGCTGTATCAAAGCAGCTTAAACACTTAATAAAAGCCAGTGTTCCGTTCCAAACAATATACCAACTGCATTACTATCTGAGTTTGTTGGTATAGTATTTCCGTATTTATCTAAGCTATATAATACAACCGCTCGCTCAGTACAAGATTTGTACCGAAAGACGAAAGTTGCTAAGTCACACATATACTCAAGAAAGTAAGTAACGTTGATCTGATTAATTACAAACACATATTACGGACGTCGATTTGCAGGAGGAATTTAGAACATATACTGAGTTTGAACATTATGAATTACCTAGACAGAAGCGATCCGTTGACACACACTCAGTGTAGGTTCAAAAAACATTGTGCTTGTCAAATACGAACTCTTTATCCTCACAATATACTATCACGGGGTGTTCTCCCAAAAGGCTTCTTATACCGTTCCTTAAAAGTTGCGAATAACGAAATTGCCTGGGTATGAAATCGTGATGTCCTTTCGGAAGGCCACAGTTCATTGCAACTCACAGAAAGTTATCGTGAATCCTAATCTACATAAACAATCTAGGAGACGATCTGAGCAGTCCTCTTAGACTGTTTGGAAACGATGCTTTTACCGTCTAGTAAAGTCATTCTAAGATTAAAGGTAATTTCAAAATGGTTTAGACTTGATACCTGTGTGGTACGAAAGTTGGCTATTGAGTTTAAGCGGTGAAAGTGTGAGGTCATCCACGTGAGTACTAAAATAAATTCGTTAAACTTCCACGATACAGTAAATCACACAAATGCAAAGCCTATCAATCAACTAAATATTTATGAATTGTAATTACAAAGAAATTAAATGGATCACACAGATTATGGTGTGGGGAAGACAAAGCGAGGACAGCATTTTTTTGCAGAACCCTTGGAAGTTGCAACAGGTCCACTAAAGAGACTACCTCAGATATGTCTGTCCGCCTTCTGCTGACGTATGGCTGTACAGTAGGGGATCCTTATCAGTTGGATTGAAGGAGGACATCGAAACAGTTCAAAGAGGACCAGCTCGTTTTGTATTATCGCGAAACAGGAGAGAATGCCAAGAGAAGTTATCCCGAAATTTCAGTGTCCAACATCTTTAGAATGCGAGAATATTTCTTTGACGCCGACGTAAATAGATAGAAATGATCATTGAAATAAAATAAGAGCTCACACAGAAAAATTTTAGTGTCCGTTTTTGCCACGGGATATTAGAGTTTGGAACGGTAGAGATACGTTGTGAAAGTGATCCGATGAGCCTCTGCCAGACATTCGCATGTGAACAGCAGACTAATCATGTAATTATACGTAGAAACCATTAGATAAGACGCGAGCTATTTATTTTATCTGACGGCAAGAGGAAATAAAAATTGAAGTAACAAATAAAGGAGATTAATTAGTCGGAATAAACGGAGGTTTTTGATGGTTTCAAAGGGAATGGTAGGTACTATTTACTGAAATGCTCGAAAAGAACACGGCAGATGATGACTGGGTACCTTTTAGATATGAACTGGTCAAACCATAAGAGAATCAAATACTTTGGAAATCCGTGAACAACAGAAGACCACTGAATTTATCTGACGAAAGGAGGAAATAAAGAAATGCAGCAAATGTATCAGCAAAACGCAATACCAATATAAAAACTATGAGCTTGATTGAAAACCCAAAATGGAATATAGCAGGAAAGATTAGAGGAGAAATGCAAAGCCCTAGGAGCGTACATGTCTATCGGAAAATTCATGCCGCTTTTAGAAAAAGTTAAACATCTCCAGAGGAGAAGAGAAGTAGCAGCAAGCTTATCAAGATCTCAGGTGGAAAGCGCATACTGAGCAATGAAAGGAATTCTGGAAGGCTAGAGGAATAAATATATACTGATTTTTGAAAGCCCTCAGATTCAACCAAATATCAGCAGCAGACGACATTAACTCAGGTTTAATGACGTACTTGACAGATCGAACCATCAACAAATCATTCCAACTAGCATGCAAGCTCTTTGAGACAGTCGAAATACCCTACGTTGTGAATAATAATTCAAATACCAAAGAAAAGCAGATGATGACATATGTGAATACTACGGAACGATCTGATGAACACGTTGTGGTCTAAAACCTCTGCGACATGTGTTATTCAGAAGAACGGAAAAAGCTGTAGACGCTGACTTTAAAGAAGACCAGTTTCGTTTCTGGAGAAAGGTAACACTAACTCTGTGGCTTATCTTAGAAGATAGCCTGGAGGAATACATTGAGTCCTAGGCTTAAGGCATTTGCAGATTTAGAGCAAACTTATGACACTGTTAGCTGGAATACACTCTTTGATGTTCTGAAGTATAAAAGGATAAAATACAGGAATCTAAGGGATATCAAGAGCTTGTAATAAAGCCTCTTCCAGTTTTAAAAGTCGAAAGACTTAAAAAAGGCAATAGTCGAGAAGGGAGTGAGACGAGATAGTAGGCTATCCTCTAAGTTACTTAGTCTGTACATATGCAAACGGAAAAGAAAAGTAAGGATCGATCTGGAACAGGAGGTAAATTTCAGGGGGAAGAAGTAAAAAATTCGATGTTTTAAGATCATACTGTATATGTGTCTATTAGAGACCCCAAAATACAACGAAGAACAGTTGGACTGAATGGCGAGAGCTGAAAACAGATGCTATAATATGGATACCAGCATAAATAAAACTTGAACTTTTTGAAATAAATCAAATGATGCTGTGGGAACTACTTTATGAAAGGATATCCTACAAGTATCTGATAGGCAATGAATCAAGGGAGGGTGGCCAAAGTAGAAAATCTGTAAAATGTGTGCCGTTCCTCGTAAGTGTGAAAGATGAAATGTGTCAACTCCTTTTGGTTATTAGTGAATTGTCTTTCGAAGTATAGCATTCAGAGGGCCACGTTTTTTTTGAGGGGGGGGGGGGTTACTACAGAAAACGTATGCTGGCTCCAGCTTCGACAGACGAATACTGGCAATACGATGCGAGTCTGTTTTCGCTGAATGCTTTATCCAGCGCGCAAACACCTAATGGTGTTCGAACGCTCTCATCTACCCATGCAGCACTACTAATGGCTTCGCTAAGCTCACATCTGGCAGCTTCTGTCGTTTCAAGCCAAGTAAACCTCGCCGCTGGTACTAATCTCTTTACCGGTAGTCCCGTAATTACGTAGCCTAATAACCCACTCTAATAACGCCATTGTACTTAAATGGTGCAGTCGATTTACCCTAGTGCATTCACAATGCCAGATAAGGATTATATTCACATATCTCACAATCTAACCACTTTGCTACTTCGTTATCAGAACAAAAGTGGTTTTATACTCTGTTGGAACAGTATTAGGAAGTCTGGAAGGTAATTCCGCGAAAGCTTGAGAAGATTATATTCATGTGACCACCGCCTAAGTTTGACGTCAACGTGTAATAACCACTCACAGACGGCAGGAAACAGCACTAGCTATACAGGGTTTATAAAGCATGTCGGGGTAGCAAACAACAGTGCCCCCGTTGTAGTAATGCCGAAACGGAGAGATTTATTTGAAGTTCACATAGATCACCAAAAGGTAAAGCTACAGTGTAGTTGTCCTGTGGGTAGTAAACGAGCCTCAGTGCGGTGTTCTCGGATCATTAGTGGTGAGCTTGTTGTTAGCGTTTTTTTTATTATTTAAAAAAAACTAACAGGACATTTGAGTAGTTAGTCATCGTAGTATATAATAAGTATGTTTCAACAAATGACCATTTCTTGTGTGATTATGCCAGTGAAACCTGAGTGTTAGGATATTTACGAACTGCTTAGAGGCGAAAGACACCGACCTTAATCAAAAAATTGACGAGAAGGTGCACGCCGCGATTGAGGCCAGAGACTTGGGCTCGAGTGCGGAAGTGTAGGACCTAAGAAGGGCGGTGCACACTGACATTCCGCTGTGGCAGCGGCATGTCAACCGTCGTCTTGCGGAGCTGGAAGCTGCTTGTTGCAAGGCGACGCACAGGCGTGTGTGACGCCAGCCATGTTCAACAATGATAGGCGTATAAGTACAGCAGTGAAAAATTGCGACTGCGAGACAGAAGAGGCAACCAAGGTTACCGAAACAAACAAATGTCACTCCAAAAGAGGGATTGAAGGAAGAAAGCCTGATTTCAGAACTTTACAACGAAGAAGAAATCTGTTCACCCTGTAGTATCAAGGGATTTAGAAACATTTTGCCTAGTGTTTGGAGTCATACACAGAAAATACAGTACGTTATGCCTTACATACAAGGAGATGCTGCATTATGGGCAACCGAAGCAGCTGACAGTTGCGACACATATGAGCAATTTGAAAAGGCATTCTTGGCCCCATATTGGTCAACATGTATTCAGGAGAGATTACGGAAAGAGGTACATAATCCGGAGCCGTATTTTCCACGATTAGGCAATTTGTGAAAATATTTTGAGAAATACATCAATAAGACCCGTTACTGGGCGATCAGATTTCATCCCGGAATTTGACCAGACTTTTGAAACCACACTTGTCTGTTCTGGACTCAATTGACCTGATTCAGGAGGATGTTAAGGCAGCCTCTGATCAGGCTAGAAGTAACGGAAACGGTTACAGAAATGGTCGAAATAACACGCCTCCACCAATTAATGGAAAAGGGCGGAGGTAACAACAGGTGACAACATTATGTACAAAACGGGAATAGAGATAGAGACCGGAACGGCAATAGTCCGCCGGTGAACAATGACTGGAAAAGGAGGTTCGATGACCGACATGAAACAGGCCCACCAAGCAATAGTAGATGGAAAAATGCCAGGGGGCCTTGGAACACCTATACCTATAACGAGTCAAACCGAACTTGGCCAAAGAAACAGAGGCCCAATCCGGACCGGTAAAACAGATATTACAATAACCGACCGCCACCACAAAATGCCCCAATTGCGCAACCGTGGCGGCCGACGCAACACAGCTTACACATAGTGGAGGTCAGCGACACAGAGCATCCACACGAATCCACCAGTAATAATCCAACAAACTAGATTCAGCCGAGATACGCCCTCTATCGTCGGCTGAGGTTTGGAGTGAGAGCAGCCCGACACAGAACAAAACATCGGAAATCTGTATCCACAGGTATAATGACGGGGTACTGATGGGACATGAATTAATAACTGAACCATCCACCTGCATAAAGGAGCACAAAGACAAAGTGCAAGCGATAATAGAGATCAAAATTAACAATACTGATGTGCAAGCAATAGTAGATACAGGTGCTACTGTCAGTGTCATGAGTATGGACTTATTCAGAGTTCTGGGGAACTAAAAGCGTATGCTGACTATTCCTGTGAACAATTGCAAAGTCACTGGAGCCATCAGTGCACAGCGACGAAAAATTTAACTCCAAGTGCGGATAGAGATGTATATAGGGGGAGATGCCATAGCGTACTCGTTCCTGGTAGTAAAGGGTTTGTAGGTAGCCTGCATTTTGGGGGTAGAGTTTTTGAGAGAAAGGGACGCAGCAATCGACCTTTCTCGGCGGAAATTAAGTTTGATGAACACGGGTAGGAGGATAGAATTGTCCATACTCAGATCTGAAGAGGTACCTGTGCCTAATTGTAATGCTAATAACATAAAATGTAGGAATCAGTGAATACTACATTTACACAATCATTCTCTAGGACAAAATCTCTGTTATCCAGACGTACAAGGTGATCAATTAAAAACAAATGTAGACGCACTTGTGAACAAAGTATCACAGCCCGAAAATTTGAAGTCAATGCAACATCAGGATTTGGTACAGAATTGTGTGACTATGCAGATGTATTTTCAGAACGACCAGGAATTGTTAAGGGATATCAATACAATATCGAGGTGAAGCCTCACAAAACCTACTGTCGAGCGTCATACTCCATTCCTTGGCCCAAGAAGGAAATAGTAGCAAAAGATATTAGATAGCTGATCGAGTGGGGAATAACAGAACCGTCTTTGTGCCCTTAGAGTTGTCCTTTGGTGGCGGTGGCAAAAGGAGACGGACGGGTACGGTTGGTATTAGATGCAAGAGCCATAAACGAAATTATTGTACCTGTCAGGACTCATCTGGAAAACTTAGACGAGCAAATTCAAAAATTCTTTTTTCTCTTTTTTTCTTTATTGTAATTTTAATCACCCCATACAAGGCGGGCTGGCACCAGCATATTACCGTGCTCTTCAGCCTTGAGTGGTACAATAACATGACATATAGGTGGCACAGACAATACAATAAAAACGGCGGGCAAAAAATGTAGATACAAAAACCAGTAAACATGAAGCCGTTCACGCTGGATGAGAGAAAAAACACTAACACTTGTTGACACGCGCACATAACACGGATGACTGCGACGGCACACGTGAACAGTGGTGGCGTGACGGCGAAAGGACACTGAACACAAAACGAAGGTACACACACGAGACACTGATGGCGATGATCTCCGGCGCGCGAATATTCACTGAGCGTGTGCGAGTCCGGGGACCTGCCAAAGGAGGGGGAGGAGGAAGGGGAGTGAGACAGGGAGAGGGGAGGGCAGATGCCATGGGCAAGGGAGACAGGGGGAGGGGAGGAAAAAAGGGGGAGCCCGGGGGAAGAGGGGTGGAGGAAGGGGACGGGGGAAAAGGACAGAGGAGGGAGGGAGAGTGCCAAGAGGAGAGGCCACAGGAAGTGGGGGCGGTAGGATCAAAGTTGATAGGAGGGGTAGATAGAGGGTAGGAGGACATCATCAGGGAGGGGGAGCTGCCGGAAGCCACCTTGGGAGAGGGTAAGGAGGGTGGAGAGATGGAGACCAGGTGGGACATGGGAATACAGGCGTGGCAGTGGGCAGGGTTGTGAGAGGAAGGGCGAGACAAGCGGGTGAGGAGGGTCGAGTTTGCGGGATGTGTACAGGATCCGTATCCTTTCAAGGAAAAGGAGGAGGTGGGGAAAGGAATGAGGTCATACAGGATCCGCGTGTGTGAAGGGAGGCAGATGCGATAGGCGAGGCGGAGAACATGGCGTTCAAGGATTTGAAGGGATTTATCAAAGGTAGGGGGGTGGAGATCCAGGCCGGATGGGCGTAGCAGAGGATAGGGCGGATGAGGGATTTATAGGTGTGGAGGATGGTGGAGGGATCCAGACCCCACGTACGGCCCGAATGGAGCTTGAGGAGGCGGAGTCAGTAGTGTGCCTTGGCTTAGATTGTTCGGAGATGGGGGAGCCCAGGAGAGGCGACGGTAAAGGGTGACGCCAAGGTGCTTGAGGGTGGGAGTGAGGGCGACAGGACGGCCATAGATGGTGAGATAGAAATCAAGGAGGCGGAAGGAAGAAGTGGTTTTGCCTACAATGATAACCTGGGTTTTGGAGGGATTGACCTTGAGCAACCACTGGTTGCACCAAGCGGTGAACCGGTCAAGATGGGATTGGAGAAGGTGTTGGGAGCGCTGCAGGGTGGGGGCAAGGGCAAGGAAGGCGGTGTCATCGTCAAACTGGAGAAGGTGGACAGGGGGTGTCGGCGGCAGCATGTCCACTGTATACAAAAGGTACAGAAGGGGGGTGAGGACGGAGCCTTGGGGCACACCGGCGGAGGGAAAAAAGGTGTAGGAATCCGTGTTATGGATGGTGACGTAGGAAGGACGGTGGGAGAGAAAGGAGCCGATCAGACGGACGTAGTTAATGGGAAGGGCGAAGGTTTCGAGCTTGAAGAGGAGACCGGAATGCCATACGCGGTCATAAGCTCGTTCGAGGTCCAGGGAGAGGAAGATGGCGGAGCGACGGGAATTAAGCTGGTCGGAAAGGAGATGAGTGAGGTGACGGAGAAGGTCGTCGGAAGAGAAGGACAGCCGAAATCCACACTGGGTAATCGGAAGGAGGCGGTGCTGGCGAAGATGCTGGTGGATGCGACAGGTGAGGATAGATTCCAGGACCTTGCTGAAGACTGAGGTAAGGCTGATGGGACGGTTGGAAGAGATGGCAGACGGCGGTTTGTCAGGTTTAAGGAACATCAGGATACGGGAGGTTTTCCACAGGTCGGGGTGGTAACCAGTGGACAGGACTACATTGTAGAGCCTGGCCAAGGTGGAGAGGAAAGAGGCAGGAGCTTCACGAAGGTGACGATAGGTGACACGATCGTGACCAGGAGCGGTGTTTCGTTTTGTGCAGAGTGTAGCAATGAGATCCTGTGTAGTGATTGGAGCATTGAGTTCCGTGTGTGTAATGTTGTCCAAGTACTGGAAACAAGTTGCGTGGGTAGGGATAGAGGTGTCAGTTCGATCGCAGACATCTGGGAAGAGGGAGTAAACGAACTGGGGATCATCGGGGATGGAAAAGACATCAGACAGGTAGGAGGCAAGGTGACTGGCCTTACTAAGGGTGTCAGGGAAGGGGTGATCATCATGGAGAAGAGGATAGTAGGGGGAGAGTTTAATTCCGGTAAGGCGACGGAAGGCAGACCAGAATTTGGATGAGTTGATAGGGAGGGTAGCATTTAAATGGGTGCATGTCTGTCGCCAGTCCCAGCGTTTCTTGGCCGCGAGCAAATCACGAATGTGTCGTTGGAGTTGCCGGTGGCGTCATAGTGTGTCCGGGTCACACGTGTGGAGGAAGGCACGGTAGAGACGGCGGGATTCACGGAGGAGGAGGACGGCCAGTGGGGGTTAGGTAGGACGGTGGGGGTGGATAGCGACAGTAGGGACGTAGGCCTCCACGGCCTCAGACAAGGTCTGGTGGAGAAAGGTGGCGGCATGGGTTACATCGTCAGGGTGACAGTAGGTGAAGGGGTGGCTATCGACCTGGTTGGGGAGGGTATCCCGGTAGGCATTCCAGTTGGCACGGGAATAGTTATGGACATACTTAGGAGGAGGGTCATGACGAGGGTTAGGGCGGGAGCGACGTCTGAAACGGTGAGGAGAACAGGGAGATGGTCGCTACCAATAGGGTCCAGGACATCCACCGTTATGCGGCCAAGGAGGTTGGGGGAGGAAAGGGCAACATCAGGAGTGGAGCTGGATTCGAGACAGGTGTGCTGGGGGATGGGGATGAGGTCACCTTGAAGGGAGGAGAGGAGCCGATGCCACCGCCGTAGCTGGGCGGTGGAACGACTGTGGATTTTGAGGTCGGCGGCGATCACGTAGGAGGAGAAGGTACGGTCAACCTGGGAGAGGAAGTCGAAGGGAATAGGGGCGTTAGGGCGGACATAGATGGTGGCGCAGGTAACTGTAAGGCCGGGGAAGAAGAGACTAAGGACCAGGTGTACGGTGGGGTCGGGAAGGAGAGGTTGGAGCCGAAAAGGAATCTGGCGGTGGTGACCAGTGGCAACTCCGCCACACGCAATCGGGAGGGGATTATCAGAATGGTGAAGAAGGTATGGCGAAGTGTGGACGGTGTAGTGGGGTTGGAGGAAGGTTTCATTGAGGAGGAAGGCGTCCACCCAGTGGGTGGCAAGGTGTGCAGGAAGAGGTTCTTGTTGGCGGGAAGGGAGCGGATGTTGTTCAAAAGGATACGGTGCTGTCGCGCCATGACAGGGATTTAGACAAGGGTGTCAAGGCGGGAGAAGGTGAAATGGGCCTGGTTGTTGGAGTAGGTGGCGTACATTTTCAGGTGGAAAACGTGTAAGAAGTCCATAATTAAAGAATTTGTTGCTAGCGCACTCGAGCTGATGTAATTTCGATGTATTGCTCACGCGCTGCCTGCGATATGTAAGCTAGAAGAGAATCTGAGACCAAAGAGCAGTATTGACAGCAGTAAGAACTGTGTGTTAGTAGGAGTAAGTTGTTGCTAGCGAGCAGTCGTGTCTGGTGTATCGTGTTGGCTGAGCCGGTCGTGTGCAGCGATGGCGGAGCCTAAGCATTGTAGGATAAGGTAAAAGCAGCCTCGCGCATATGTAGTATTGTTACATCAAGTCCCATGTAAATGTTTAAAAAAATCTGCTAATAATAATCATTCTCATAAAAAGTAACTTTTGACATTCATCTCAATTTAAAGAATTCACTAATTTCTCTAATCCATGGCCATCCCGATTATTGAAAAGAAAAATCAGTTTTTTTCTTTTATATAAGACAAATCTATCGCCCAGCATTGCACTTAGCTGCGCCAGGAAAATTTTTTTTAGGAGCAGTTATTTACGCGTTATCCGGCGATCTAATTAAGGTAGGATTTTCAGTTCATTCAGAATGATGTATCAGGGCCATTGCTGACGTCCAAAATTTACCAGGTTAAATTGACTGTCAATTATTGAAAGGTTAAAGGTTTGTCACATTGTATTATATTTTCACTGTTGGGTAGTTACGCTAAATGAGAGTATTATTCATATTATTTTATTTTGTGGGGAGGCTAGAAACGGAACGGGCGGCGAGGGACACCTGTAGCAGGGTGTGGGGGCGCTGAAACGGATGAACATTCTGAAGGACGATTGTGAGGAATCTGATGATGTCCTCAGCGGTAGGGGATGGACGAAGGGAATTGCCGGGAGGGGTGGGGGCATCCAGAGGGCGGACAGGAACGATGTGCTCAGGAGTGGTAGGAGGGGGTCGGGCTTTACATTTCTGGGAGTAAGTGAGGTTAGGGAGGTTACAGGTATTACAGGAGGGGGGGGGGGGGACTGGAGATTGGGGCACTGTCTGAGAAAGTGGGCTTCCCTACAGTGTGGGCAGGTGAGGGCCTCGCAACACTCAGATGCAGGGTGCGCATTATACTGCAAGCACCTCTGGCAGCGGAGGGATTGAGGAGGGGAACAGGAAGGTTCAACTCGGTAGCGGCGGTGAAAGAGAAGGGCGCCCTCCTTCAGGAGACGGTCGATGGAGGAGGCGTGCTTGGAATAGATCCACATAATGTGGTTGTGGCCAGCGGAGTTATGAATGCGGCGAACCGCACGCACCTCCAAATGGGGATGCGCCTTGAGCTCTGCCAACACCTCCTCCTCCCTGATCGCCGGACTAAGCCGAGTGATCACGTCGGTGAGGGTCGGTGGGCGACGCGGGGGCTGGGGTTGGCGGGAGGGAGATGGGGAGGGAGCAGGGGTGAGGGAGGCATTAGGCCCAAAGCGGGTGACAGGGATGCGGGAAAGGAGGTCCATGTGGAGGGTAGGGCTGAGAGAGGAGATGAGCACCGAATTACGGCGAGGAATAAGGAGGGAGATGGGGGCACCAGGAAAATTCTGGTGAAGGAAGAGGGCGAGGTTCCGGGCTTCAAGAAAGGAGGATTAGGTTGGGAGAGGAGGTAGTGGTAGGAGGGGGTGGAGGAGGATGAGGAGGGGGGGGCAGGTGGGGAGACATCCATGTCATCATGAGTTGGGGAAGGGGGACGAGGTGGAGCCTTTTTGGGAGTAGAGGAGGCAGGGGTGCCACTGGGGTGCTTGACGGCGGCGGAGGAGGTGTGGGGGATGGGAACGACTGGAATGTGGCGGTGAGTGACAGGTCCCAGTGCTGGAGTCGGCGCCGGAGACTGTGAGGGTGACGGCGAAGGCGACGGTGATGATGATAACGACGAGGGCGAAGGGGAGAGTTGAGCATGAGCTGTAGGTCTCCATGCAACCACCCTAGTGGGGGCCGCAGAAACGGAGGGAGCAGGGGGAGGGAAGGGATATGAGGAGGCACGGAAGGGAGGAGCCGGGGATGGGGCGACAAATAGGAAGGGAGATGGGAGAGTGAGGAGTGGGGGATGGACTGAGGGGGAGTGATGCGGCTCACCATGTGATAGTGGTGGCAGCGGCTGAGGGGGAGGTGTAGACGATGGCGATGGTGGTGGCTGTAGAGGAGCTGGTGGGGTTTGACATCATAATGAGAGGAGAAACACAGAACAAGACAAGGAAACAGACGGGCAGGGCGACGAGAGACACAGAGTAGAAGGTGACGGAGAACGACGAAGAACGAAGGAGACTGGGGCCGAAGCTCCACTCTGCTGTCGCTGGCGGTGGGGGCGAGCTGGGTGGCTGGCTGGTGTTGATGCTTCCGCTGCTGCTGCTGCTGGAGGCAGCTAGGACCACAGCTGGCTGCTGGTGGCGACCAGGGCTGGCGGGGCCCGGCGCCGGCGGGGACCGGCGCTGGAGGGCTGCTGGCGAGACCGCTGCTGGCGGGAACCGGCGCTGGTGGGAACTGGCGCTGGCGGGGGCCGGCGCTGGCGGGCTGCTGGCGAGACCGCTACTGGCGGGGACCGCTGCTACCGGGAACCGCTGCTACTGGGAACAGCTGCTGGCTGCTGGCCGCTCGCTGCTGGTGGCGACCGCTGCACGGCGACGGACGGGATGGCTGGCTGGCTGGCTGGCTGGCTGGCACCTGCAACACCTATCACTTCGATTGGTACCGCAACAGCACAATCGAAGGGCGGTATTCAAGGGAATTCCCGCCGGAGAAATGTTCAAAAATTCCATGGAGTGCAATATTTGACATCTCTTGATACGAAAAGTTCATTCTGGCAAATCCTGCTCACACCCGAACCGAGGAAATATAATGCATTTATATTTGTGGGAAGGAGCTACCAATTTAGGGTACTACCTTTTGGCCTAAATGTAAGTGCAGCAGTTTTCATAACAGCCCTCGACGCGGTTTTGGTCCAGATTTGCTGCAAACGATAACTGAGTATGTAGACGATCTGGTGATTGCTACTGCCACCTGGGAGGAGCAGGTAGAACAACTGAGTAGTCTCAGAAAGGTTTAACCAAGTGGGAGTAACAGCGAATCTTGAGAAATCTAAATTTTGACGTAATCAGATTAAATTTCTAGGTCACATAACACCACAAGGCACCAAACCTGACAGCAAAAAACTTGAAGCAATTCGTGGGTTTCCGAGCCCGAGAACTAAGAGACAACTCAAAGCGTTTATAAGTCTTGCATCCTTTTTCAGACGGTTTGTTCCAAACCAATTAATGAATAACGAGTCGGTATTGAACCTGTTGCGTAAAAATGCTCACTGGGTGTGGACAGAACAATGTCAACGCGCATTTGACGCTATGAAATACGCCTTGGTGAATGCAAACATACTGCGAGACCCAGATAAGACAATAGATTTTTGCATAGCGACAGATTCGTGTTCATGCGGTCTGGGCCATTGTTTGTTTCAGTGGGACAGGAACAACGACCACACAACAATCAATGTAATCGGTTTTGCTAGCCGCGCACTAAACAGCTGTGAAAGAACATATTTCGCTACCGAGTTAGAGGCTCTTGCAGTGGTTTGGGCGGTAAATAAATTCAACTATTACATCCATGGCAAAGAAATCAAAGTATTCAGTGACCACCAGGCACTGAGCTATTTAATGTCTTGCAAATTATACCATACCCGCTTGCTAAGATGGAATTTAGCATTGCAGGAATATAAAATTAAGATTATGTACAAAAAAGGACAAGATAATGTTGTAGCTGACGCCTTGTCGAGACTCCCACTAGGGCTATCCTCAGTGACAAAGATTTTGGAAGAATCGGAGGAATATCGAATACTCTTAGTACAAGATAAGGTACATAGGAGGGACTTTTTACATATGTGTAAGAATATGTCTACATTGCAGGAAACTGATCCGATTGGGCGAGATGTCATTAGCAAAATGAAGGAAGGTACCAATCTTAAAAGTGTGCAGAACTTCAAACTAGTAGATAATATTCTGTATGATAAAACAGGTGTGTCAAATAACCATGGAGTCGTGTGTATACCGCCAAAGGCTATCCCAACTGTAGTGTGGCACGCGCACTTACCATGGGGTCACGTTGGGATAGGCGAAACAATAAGGATTTTGTCCAGGTACTGTTACTTTAAGGGAATAAGCCTGCATACTCGCACCATCATCAGGACTTGTCCTCTGTGCCAAAACGCTGTTTCAAAATAAATCCTCAAGGTTTGAACTGCACCCTATAGTGTCTCAGCGGCCACGTCAGTTAGTATCTACAGACATAGCAGGACCCTACCTTCGAGCCATGGGTGGATTAAAGTACATTTTAGCGGTATACGACATTTTCTCTAAATACCTAAAAATATACTGTCTTAAATCAGTCACCGCTCGTGGAATAGTTAAATGGTTAGTGAAAGAATATTTTACACAGGTGGGTAAGCCTGAAGCGATAATATCAGTTAATACTTCCTATTTTATAGGTCATACCAGGAAGAACTATTTACTTGAACAAGGCATAAAGCACATACTAATATTCCGTTATCACCCACAGGCAAGTTTAGTAGAAGGAACATTTGGAGAGTTAAATAAATTTTTCAGGTTATATATCCCACACAAGATGGCCTGATCTGATACCTAAATTTTAGGAAATTCACAACGCAACCCCGCATGCCTCTACGGGGTATCCACCAATCGAGATTATAATGAATAATAATAGAGTACTGAATGAGTGGCTGGCACCTTCGCCTAAGGTCCCAGTCATTCCTGAGCCTCAGGAAGAGAGGATAAGGAAAGCAGGGTGCAACCTTAGCAGGTGCGCTCAGAAAAGGCAAGCAAAATATAATCGACATGAGACGAATAATCGAAAACTTAGTCTTGTTGACTTGGTGGTCTTACGCACTCATCCTAAGTCCTCAGCACCCTTGAAAGAGATTAGCAAGTGGCAATTGGTGTACAATGGACCTTTTAGAATAGTAAGTGTGCCACATGAGTGTAGCTATCTCTAAGAAGATCCCCAATCAGGGAGAGTACGGGGACTGTATCTGCGTAAGGATGTGAAAATATTCCTACAGTAAATGACTAATAGTCCTATGTGTTATGTGTAAAAAGGTACACCATTATTTTAGAAATGAATGAACATTAATGATGTGTGATCTGTAGAGATAATGTACTAGTGTAGAAGTATTTAGTTATAAGAATATGATTGACTTTCTCTTTTGTTTATGATTACTTGTGTTATGTATTCTTTTTAATTAGTGTTAGCTTAAACATGCTCTAAATGTCTCCACAGATAACATGATCAGTAAAATTATTTGTAGTGTTAAATTGTGACGGAGATCAGTCGGGAGAAATATTTTAGTAGTGATTAGTTTGTGTACTGCATGATATTCTTTATGTGTGTCAAACGTGAAATATTTCTTGGTACAGTCTTTTTCTTATATATATATATATATATATATATATATATATTTGTGTGTGTGTGTGTGTGTGTGTGTGTGTGTGTGTAGCTGTCAGCTGTCAGGCTGTCAGATTGACAGGTTCGAACCCAGAATAATATTAATTATATGAGACCCTGAGAACTTTATTTTCAAACCAGTATTATCAAAGAGAGTAATACACCCAGTAGTGACCCGAGGGCAGCATGGGAGGCAAACTGATTGCAAATTTAAGTAACGCAAGGTTACCCACAAAGAAGCTTCAATTGAAGGATGTGCAGATCGAATCAGTAAAAAGAGCTAGCGTGATACAGTCCAAGTCAATTTTATCCTACAGAGGCTACACTGTTGTTACGTAGGACCTTACAAGTAAAGTGAGACATAATTTCAAAGGAGTTATTGAACAATATGCCAGAATCCGTCTGGAATGCACTAATAAAATCTACTCGAACATAAATATAGATGATTTTTGTTCAAACTAATACAAAATTTAAATATTTGTTACCATGTACGCAATTATCATACACCTTGGTAAAGAGTGAACAAAGAAGTTATACGGACATTGTATCTGAAAAAACTGAAATAAAAGTGCAGTGTTGTGTGGCAGAGACAGACAGTGACTGTTGAAACTGCAACAATACGTCACGAGGTTGTTTTGAACAAGCAATAAGAAACTGTGTCATCGCCGTGTGTGCAAGTGGACAAGGAACTAACACGACACGAACAGTGAGCCGATAATAGACGGTGGACCAAGCTAGTGACTTAATATAACTTGCACTGTGCGTGTGCACAAAAAAAATATTCTTTGAGTGTCAAGGGACGACAGGAAAGCGCATTGACTACAGAGATACATTTAGTTCAAAGGTGAAAACTTGAGTGTTACTAATAACAAGTCATGACATGGTGAAAAAATATTTTGTGCCCATAAAACGCGTTACGGTGACAACGAAGCATTGTGCAAACCAGACTAGTGAAGGCCTACTGAATAATAACTGCCAATAACTGATTGCGTTCTTTCCCACAGCAGGAAAAATGCCCATAAGGTTAGAGCACTGCTTGTGAACTTGTGGCATGTTTGCTGGAGCACTGCAAGAAGATGTCACATGGGCAAGCTGGTAAACAACGCGCATCCGGCTACTACAGCCATGCAGCGGCCGCAGCAACGCGTAGCAGACAGCCACACGCCTCTCCGCGCCATAGCTGTCAACACCGGGGGCGGTGACCTACACGCAGCAGACGCGCCGCGCCGAGCGCCGATCAACAATCACTCCGCACCGCTCACCAACTACAGCATTATTGACATATTCCAAAATATTTCCCCAAACTGCATGACATGTCAATGAACTCGATTTTTTACAAACACTGAACACTTATTATGAATACCCCTAAATTGACGAGAGAAAATGAACACTAACCATTGTAGGAGATGGATTTGTAACACGTAGGCAGTGAGAACATTATGAAAGTGAGGTTTTACTAAATGATTTCAAAACACTAAGTGATATATCCTCCCCCCCCCCCCCCCTGAAGCATGAACCTTGCCGTTCGTGGGGAGGCTTGCGTGCCTCAACGATACAGATAGCCGTACCGTAGGTGCAACCACAACGGAGGGGTATCTGTTGAGAGGCCAGACAAACGTGTAGTTCCTGCAGAGGGGCAGCAGCCTTTTCAGTAGTTGCAGGGGCAACAGTCTGGATGATTGACTGATCTGGTCCTGTAACACTACCCAAAACGGCCTAGCTGTGCTGGTACTGCGAACGGCTGAAAGCAAGGGGAAACTACAGCTGTAACTTTTCCCGAGGGTATGCAGCTTTACTGTATGGTTAAATGATGATGGCGTCCTCTTGGGTAAAATATTCCGGAGCTAAAATAGTCCCCCATTCAGACCTCCGGGCTGGGACTACTCAGGAGGACGTCGTTATCAGTAGAAAGAAAACTGGCATTGTACAGATCGGAGGGTGGAATGTAAGATCCCTTAATCGGGCAGGTAGGTTAGAAAATTTAAAATGGAAATGGATAGGTTAAAGTTAGATATAGAGGGAATTAACGAAGTTCGATGGCAGGAGGAACAAGACTTCTGGTCAGGTGAATACAGGGTTATAAATACAAAATCAAATAGGAGTAATGCAGGAGTAGGTTTAATAATGAATAAAAAATAGGAGTGTGGGTAAGCTACTACAAACAGCATGGCCAAGACAGACATGAAGCCCATGCCTAATACAGTAGTACAAGTTTATATGCCAACTAGCTCTGCAGGTGACGAAGAAATTAAAGAGATGTATGATGAAATAAAAGAAATTATTCAGATAGTGGAGGGAGACGAAAATTTAATAGTCATGGGTTACTGCAATTCGACAGTAGGAAAAGGGAGAGAAGGATACATAGTAGGTGAATATTGATTGGGGCTAAGAAATGAAAGAAGAAGCCGTCTGGTAGAATTTTGCACAGAGCGTAACTTAATCATAGCTAACACTTGGTTCAAGAACCATAAAAGATGGCTGTATACATGGAAGAATCCTGGAGATACTAAATGGTATCAGATAGATAATATAATGGTAACACAGAGATTTAAGAACCAGATTTTAAATTGTAAGACATTTCCAGGGGCAGATATGGACTCTGAACGCAATCTTTTGGTTCTGAACTGTAGATTGAAACTAAAGAAACTGCAAAAAGGTGGGAATTTAAGGAGATGGGACCTCGATAAACTGACTAAACCAGAGGTTGTACAGAGTTTCAAGGACAGCGTAAGGGAACAATTGACAGGAATAGCGGAAAGAAATAGAGTAGAAGACGAATGGGTAGCTCTGAGGGATGAGGTAGTGAAGGTGCCAGAGGATCAAGTAGGTAAAAAGACGAGGGCTGCTAGAAATCCTTGGGTAACAGAAGACATTTTGAATTTAATTGATGAAAGGAGAAAATATAAAAATGCAGTAAATGAGGCTGGCAAAACGGAATACAAACGTCTCAAAAATGAGATCGACAGGGAGTGCATAATGGCTAAGCAGGCATGGCTAGAGGACAAATGTAAGGATGTAGAGGCTTATCTCACAAGGGGTAAGATAGATACTGCCTACAGGAAAATTAAAGAGACTTTAGGAAAAAAAGGAGAGCCACTTGTATGAACATCAAGAGCTCAGATGGAAACCCAGTTCTAAGCAAAGAGGGGAAAGCAGAAAGGTGGAAGGAGTACGTAGAGGGTCTATACAAGGGCGATGTACTTGACGACAATATTAAGGAAATGGAAGAGGATGTAGATGAAGATGAAATAGGAGATACGACACTGCGTGAAGACTTTGACAGAGGACTGAAAGACCTGAGTCGAAACAAGGCCCCGGTAGTAGACAACATTCCATTAGAACTACGGACGGCCTTGGGAGAGCCAGTCCTGACAAAACTGTACCATCTGGTGGGCAAGATGTACGAGACAGGCGAAATACCCTCAGACTTCAAGAAGAATATAATAATTCCAATCCTAAAGAAAGCAGGTATTGGGAAATGTGAAAATTACCGAACTATCAGTTTAATAAGTAACAGCTGCAAAGTACTAACGCGAATTACACTCCTGGAAATGGAAAAAAGAACACATTGACACCGGTGTGTCAGACCCACCATACTTGCTCCGGACACTGCGAGAGGGCTGTACAAGCAATCATCACACGCACGGCACAGCGGACACACCAGGAACCGCGGTGTTGGCCGTCGAATGGCGCTAGCTGCGAAGCATTTGTGCACCGCCGCCTTCAATGTCAGCCAGTTTGACGTGGCATACGGAGCTCCATCGCAGTCTTTAACACTGGTAGCATGCCGCGACAGCGTGGACGTGAACCGTATGTGCAGTTGACGGACTTTGAGCGAGGGCGTATAGTGGGCATTCGGGAGGCCGGGTGGACGTACCGCCGAATTGCTCAACACGTGGGGCGTGAGGTCTCCACAGTACATCGATGTTGTCGCCAGTGGTCGGCGGAAGGTGCACGTGCCCGTCGACCTGGGACCGGACCGCAGCGACGCACGGATGCACGCCAAGACCGTAGGATCCTACGCAGTGCTGTCGGGGACCGCACCGCCACTTCCCAGCAAATAAGGGACACTGTTGCTCCTGGGGTATCGGCGAGGACCATTCGCAACCGCCTCCATGAAGCTGGACTACGGTCCCTCACACCGTTAGGCCGTCTTGCGCTCACGCCCCAACATCGTGCAGCCCGCCTCCAGTGGTGTCACGACAGGCGTGAATGGAGGGACGAATGGAGACGAACGCTGGTCCAACTGAGGCGCCAGGTGGAAATGGCATGGCAAGCCGTTCCACAGGACTACATCCAGCATCTCTACGATCGTCTCCATGGGAGAATAGCAGCCTGCATTGCTGCGAAAGGTGGATATACACTGTACTAGTGCCGACATTGTGCATGCTCTGTTGCCTGTGTCTATGTGCCTGTGGTTCTGTCAGTGTGATCATGTGATGTATCTGACCCCAGGAATGTGTCAATAAAGTTTCCCCTTCCTGGGACAGTGAATTCACGGTGTTCTTATTTCAATTTCCAGGAGTGTAGTTAGAGACAAATGTGAAAATTACCGAACTATCAGTTTAATAAGTCAGAGCTGCAAAATACTAACGCGAATTATTTACAGACGAATGGAAAAACTGGTAGAGGGCGACCTCGGGGGAGGTCAGTTTGGAACACGTGAGGCAATACTGACCTTACGACTTATCTTAGAAAGAAGATGAAGGAAAGGCAAACCTACGTATCTAGCATTTGTGGACTTAGAGAAAGCTTTTGACAATGTTGACTGGAATAATCTGTTTTAAATTCTAAATGTAGCAGGGGTAAAATACAGGGAGCGAAAGACTATTTACAATTTGTACAGAAACCAGATGGCAGTTATAAGAGTCGACCGGCATGAAAGGGAAGCAGTGGTTGGGAAGAGTGTGAGACAGGGTTGTAGCCTCTCCCCGATGTAATTCAATCTGTATATTGAGCAAGCACTAAAGGAAACAAAAAAAAAATTGGAGTGGGAATTAAAATCCAAGGAGAAGAAATAAAATCTTTGACGTTCGCCAATGACATTGTAATTCTGTCAGAGACAACAAAGGACTTGGGAGAGCAGTTGAACGGAATGGACAGTGTCTTGAAAGGAGGATATAAGATAAACATCAACAAAAGCAAAACGAGGATAATGGAATGTAGTCTAATTAAGTCGGATGATGCTGCGGGAATTAGATTAGGAAATGACACACTTAAAGTAGTAAAGGAGTTTTGCTATTTGCGGATCAAAATAACTGACGATGGTCGATGTAGAGAGGATATAAAATGTAGGCTGGCAATGGCAAGGAAAACGTTTCTGAAGAAGAGAAATTTGTTAACATCGAGTATAGATGTAAGTGTCAGGAAGTCGTTTCTGAAAGTATTTGCATGGAGTGTAGCCATGTATGGAAGTGAAACATGGCCAATAAATAGTTTGGACAAGAAGAGAATAGAAGTTTTTGAAATGTGGTGTTACAGAGGAATGTTGAAGATTAGATGGGTACATCACGTAACTAATGAGGAGGTATTGAATAGGATTGGGGACTAGAGAAGTTCGTGGCACAACTTGACTAGAAGAAGCATCAAGGGATCACATATGTTGCATTGGAGGGCAGTGTGGAGGGTACAAATCGAAGAGGGAGACCAAGAGGTGAATACACTAAGCAGATTCAGAAGGATATAGGTTGCAGTGGGTAATAGGAGATGAATAAGCTTGCATAGGATAGAGTAGCATGGAGAGATGCATCAAACCAGTCTCAGGATTTAAGACCACAACAACAACAACAAGTGATATATCCTAGGACAAGTGATCTTGCAGTATATCGCAAAATGATAATTACGAGTTGTTAAAGTCACACAACAAACTTTCGTTGAACTGTATGTGACTGTGATGTTATGTAGCCGTTGATGACATCCTGCTAAATCATTTCAAAACAATTACGGTTAAAGGAACAAGATCATGAACCAACTGGGATGGCTGGGCTCCGGCACAGTTTTTCCCAGGTTTCCTGTCCCCGGCCCATATTCAGCAGACGAACGCTAACATAGCACAGCAATTGAGAGTTCGTTGGATCCCTGTAGCTTTAGAAATTTTATCAGATCACACTTTTATGATTCGTTACGTTTCCCATAGGCCTAACAAACAATGATCATGTTCTTCTCACATTTCCTACTAACTGACTGTCAGGAGAAGTAGAAAATTCACATGAATTCTAGGACACAAAGATGTTACATTAATAGACAGCCACTGTTACCTCAAGAAACAGCTCAAGTACCAAAAACATTACAAAAGAACTTACCAGACATCATGTGGCATTAGAAATCTATACACTAATACCCAGCCCCGAATTTCTTATAGGCGCAACTCAAACGTCACAAAAAGTAAAAAGCTACGTAAACATCAGTAACCTACACAACGCGAAAATCCACAGGAAGACAGCAACAACAGAAACCACAATACACAGCTCATCTTCCCACCCTATCACTCGGAAACACGCATACAGGACACTAATTAAAAGATTTAGTAACATACCAATGGAAAAAATATATAGCACATTGAGCATAGCTTTATCAAACAAACAGCTGCCATAAATGACTATGATGACACACTTTCTGTCAACCCCCTAATAAATACCAAAGAAAAAAAGAATATTTAATAAACCAGTTGCTACACAGAAAGTATGAGTAGAAACGAAACCCACTGCTTGCGTATCATTCTCAACCACACTCCCTTCCTGAAAAGAAATATTTTTCAGACCACGAAATATTTCCTCAGTACATAGCGAAGTGCATCTCACTGAGGAGCACACGGACAGACGCGCACACACCATCAGGCGTTTACAGAACGGTATCTAGTACATTCAAAACCACTATGTGTGCGAAACCAGGAGAAATATCCATAAAATATAGAAAAATACATTGATGCCTATCATATAAACAATACACTGTTACATCAGTAATAGTGACCCACATTAAGGACTTTGGTTACCCATCCTGTGATACTGAGGATGTTCTCCATATAATACGTAGAAAGGCAAGTGCAGCCAAATGAACTAGGAACTTTCGTTTATGCAACACTGTATGGTAACAGACTACTAATCGGTAATCTGGAATGTAACAATGTAAATTTCTTCAAAAACTCTCCAGTGTAGAGCGCTTGTTTCATAAATTCAAAATGGTCTTAACATAACTGAATAACAAAGGAATACCAAATAATCATAGTATTTAGTACATATCATGACATAAATGTGTTTATATGGAAAACATGGTATTTTCTTTGTTTTTACTGTCTTACGAATTCAAATAGATTAATCATTGCAGTTAAGAGTTTCGGGATCGAAAGTATACTTGAAAGTATCAAGCGATTATGATGCCTTTATTGCATGGAATTTTGTACGAGACGTATAAATTTCCAACAGGAAGTTAGTATATACATTTATAAAATGCTCGAACAGTCCATGGGTATACTGCCGGTTCGTAAAGTCACAAGTTCGGCACTATGAACCGCAGTATACCCGTGGACTGTTCGAGCAACACATACGCCGGGAGAAACTGAAGAATCACATTAATAAAATGATTTAAATACACAAGTCAGTTATCGTTTCCATTAAAATAAATAAATTTTTCGGTACAGAGCTGTGATTATACGAGGGCGTGACGAAATGTGATGCCTCCGACCTTTTTAAATGACAGCAACCTCATTTAACTTGCAAACTTCCTCATTACACTTAGTGGGTGTTTCATTTATTTAGGTGCAGTTAATGTTACCTTGAATCTCTTTAAATGAAACCAACTTTAATCGCATTCTACATCTTTATTCTTCATATCTACGTATATGCAGCCCGTCGCAGCTTGAGGGCTCTTAATTGTAGCATGTAACACGGCGGTGTGTAATGAAACTATGTCAGTGTCTGAGCTTGCTGTAATCAAGTTTCGAATTCGAAGAGTTCATCCAAACATGGCACAGCCCCTCCTCCAGCATGAATGTGCCAGATCACACGAGAGCGCTGAAACATCTGCAAAAATTCGACGCCTTGGATTCACTGTCTTCGATCATCCTCCATAGATTCCCAAATTGACCGCATCTGATTTTCATCGGTTTCTGGAATCTAAGTTACACCTTCGAGAACTTGATTTTCACTCGGAAGTGATGGTACCAACAAACTTTTCTCTCCTTGGAAGATTTGTGTTCGTCACCAGGGAGAGTAAGTTTAGCAATAGATGCGTGGAAATGAAGAACGATGTATAGAATGTTAGTAACATTAGTTTTATTTGAAAAGATATAACAGTTTTTACATAAGAAATTAGAAGGATTACTTTTCAGCACGAACTCGTAATTTCATGTGGCTCACTGGCCTCGTGCTAGTGTTTCAGTTCGACGCCACTGTGATGGCTTGTGTGTCTCTAATTTACCCGCCTTATGTGGCGAACACCCATATCGTGAAGAGGTGATCTCTAGGTTCACATTCAGAATGAAAAATTCATGGCCTGACTTTTAGGTTTCTAGACATGCACTTCTTTCCGAGACCATGATCCCAGAGTTTTTATAATAACCTCGCTGGCACACCCAGAAAATAATTATCATCACATCTCATATGAATGTACGTGTAAACATAAAGATCCTGGTGATGGCAGCATGTTGTCCAAAAATTATAGTATTAACAAACGTAAGTAAAAAGCAACTGAATAATTATTTCACACGTTTATAATGCAGTCGTTGATCTCAACCAATTCCATACAACATGAATAGATTTAATACTTCTTTGTCTTCCGTTTCTCTCTCTCTCTCTCTCTCACTCTCTCTCTCTCTCCTTTTCTGCGAGCGTTTGTGTGTGTGTGTGTGTGTGTGTGTGTATGTGTGTGTGTGTGTATTTGTCTGAATGTGTGAGGCTACAAAACGCTAAACCAAAACTGCTGTATTGCTGATAAAAAATTTTACTTTATATATTCTGAGGCTCGCGACGATAACATTCGCGCTTCCAGCCGCATCAAACGGTTAAAATCTCAAGAGCTTCCGACCAAGAACTCCTAGGTATTTGTCAAGTGGTACGACTGCCAGTGGATTGCTGGAACTCTCATTGCATATTCGAGTACCTGATGCCAGTTTGATGTCACTGGTTCTCGCGGCATCGCCATATGTGGGCATACGTTGACTCGTGGTTCGATGTGCCCACTTCCGGCACGCGATTGCTGGATCCTAAGTCGTGCTGAGCTGCTGTGACCGTTTCTATTTAAGGATTCATCGGTGACTTCTATTTAATGGCACTCATTCCGTTGGGAGAATGTCATACAAGCGTTGTGACATTTCCTGAGGCAAGTTGGCCTACAACTGTTGTACCTGCTCCTTTATATCATTGGTACTACCACTGGAACGGAGTTGAAGTCCAAAATAGTTGTTCATTTCTTCTGTCAGAGACAGATCTGGGAATTTTGCTAACCTTGGGAGTACTTCGAAGTCATACAGACAGTTCATAGAGAGGCACAGGGTATGTGTGATCCGCTAAGCCCTATTCAAAAGTAGTAATACTATTGTGTTTCGTGAGAGGTAACAAATGGCGCTGTAAGATGCCAGTGGCATACCATTAAGCCGTAAGTGTTCCCTAAATCAATAACAGCCATAACCTGGAATCAAATGCGATAGCTGCCCAGAGTGTGGCGCCTATGCCCCTCCAGTAGGAGGAATGATACCCCTCCCATCACACTCACCGAAGACGGTCGACTATGAAGATATAGAACCGCGATTCAGCGCTGAAAACAATGCGATACCGCTTATCATCATTCCGTGTTTCTTTGTCACGGCATAGCTCGAAGGCAGCCTTCCGATGGGACAGCAATACCTTATTCTGGCTGCAGTTAATCCAATGGTTCAGGATGACCCAGCCTTTTGCAAAGTGCCTAGTACATGTTCGGGGATAGCAGGCGCTGATGTGAAAGGAGTTTCATGTGACTGGTGCACGAATCGGCGATCCCCCCTTGTCGTCGTGGTCTTCAGTCCCGAGACTGGTTTGATGCAGCTCTCCATGCTACTCTATCCTGTTGTGATATACCTTTTGCATTTCTTACTTTTATGTTTTCATCCTCTTTAAAATCAAAGAGAAAAGATGAGGTGGTAGTAGCACAGCGTAGAGCCTGTCCCTACCGTCAGGTATTTTTGACTTTCAGATGTTAAAGGACAGAGCAGTTTTTGTTCTTGTACGAGTTGTTGGAAGGAAGGTTTCGCTCAGTGAGTGAACGAGTGAGAGCCGCCATTTTTAGCCAGTAATTGCAGACCGCCATTGTGTGTATTTTCTATGTGCATCGAACAGAAATATAGTAGTGTTTTATTAACAGAATATTTGTGAGAGTTATTATTATTTCAAGTAGTAATGCAATAAGAAGAACGAAAGCCCACCTGTGTAATTCGGAAAATTTACGAAGATCCGAATATAACAACACGGCCACAGTCAAGGAGACGGCGATCGGACATAATATTAATAATTGGTACGCATAAAATACTATGAAGACGATTTATTTATATAAATATAAACTAAAATGATTCCTTTCCCGTTACAGGCAATGCCTAGCTTATTGTGCTTGCCCTTCATGCCAAAGAATTAATCTCTTTAATTCATCCATTTTAAAAAAGCCACACATTCCTACATTTTATTATCATTCATTCCCTATCCTATTATATTATCATTTTATTATATTATAAACTGGCGACAAGTGACCGGCACGATACGTAGTGGGCAAAACTGTGAGTACTAGTATTGTTAGCAAAATGAATATATATGTATGTTAACAATTTCTTTATGTTCCATGTACGCTGATGGTGTGACGGAGACGGTGATGTGATACTGAAAGGAAATAATAAATAAATTAGAAGGAAGAGGACGACAATACCAAGAACGTACAACAAAGCAAAATAGAGGACGTAACAGTTACAAGACAACAATCAGGTAGGACCGCGCAATGCATATAGAAAATGCGTTCCCAGTAAGCATATTAGAAAACCCAAGCACCTATTTCCTAAAATCCAGAACCTAAAGCTTCAGAGATTAACGCTATTGTATTCGAGTAGAGACCATGACATTTCTTTATTACTACTGAAAATATATGGGCCGAACAACAACTGAGATTACAATTACATACAGCTGTATATGCATTTTTAGCGTGAGAAGTACCAGGAAAGTGAAATCTAAAGAGAGAAAATACTGATTTTGATAACTGTAGTGCCTTACGAGTTTCTATAATGGAGAGTCAAAACAATAAGGAAATGTCATTCGAAAATCAAAATGCCAATGTAGTGGATGTGCATTTACAAAACGCAACAAAGAGTGGTTTAGAACCGTTAAGCGGTGATTATTTGGATGCTGGGCGCAACATGCCATTGTTGCATTCGACGCCCGTGAATACAGAACATTTCATTACCAGCAATACTTTGATTACAATAGACGAAATTAATGACAACTCAAGGCAGGAGAATATTTTAAATGAACGTAGTACGCGTAGTACAGACGCAGATGCTGACAGGCGTAGGCCGGAAATGAATAGAGAAGATACGCAAGCATTATTTCAAGCTTTAACAGAAACTATACAAACTAACATGAACACAATTAATTCAAAGATGTCGAGTTTAGACATAATACAAGCAGACATGACTAACATGAAAGCAGACATGACTAACGTGAAAGCAGACATGACCACATTAAAGTCCGAGATCGCGCAGGTAAATACAAACATCATGCACATTTCAGGCGAGGTACAAAGTTGGCGCACAGAACTCAATAACATGGATACGAAGTTCACACAGCAGATTTCGCCAATCTCCACGGAGGTGGATAGGAAAATTAATGAACAAGTGCAAATTTCAGTTCATGATATGGGTGAGAAATTAAAAGGCATAATGAGAGAAAATTTTGAGACACTAACACACACATATCGACAGGAGCTATCCGGTATTAGAGAAATCCAAGAGAATTTGCAGGCAATGCAAGAGAATACGCAGGCTAACTTAGACAATGTACAATCAGAAGTAGCGAAAGTACATTCTTTCTGTGACGACTTGCCAGAAAATGTAGAGAAAATCACAGTAGAGATAGGGTTACTCAAGTTAGAACACAAGAGAATCAACTCAGACATTGTGCAGCTTTACGAAACGGTAAAGTGTAATACAAAGGACGAAAACACAACGTTCGCAGAAAAATGCGTACGTGAACAGCGCACTTATGTGGAAGCGGTAAAGGAAGTAATGGGGGAAAAGGAAGAAGAAATCTTAAAACGCATAGAACAGGATATCAGACAGGTAGAACAAAGGTTAAGGGACGAAATAGTTAACAAACAAAGTACGGTAATATCATTGCCGGGGCGGTAAGCGGGGGGCTAAACAGCCCTCCGCCAGTGGGAGGAATCAGTGGCGCGGACAACAATGCCCAACCCACGCCGCGCGACCGCATGTCGACGCACGACGCGAGCAAGGGGCAAAATTTTTGTAAAACAAATATACCGTCACTGCAGGGAAATGCTGTTCCGCCCTCCTGGACAGCGTTGTTAATGGATGAGAGCTTAATAAAACATCGACAGTTTCCCGTATTCTCAAATGAGAAAAAGCGAACGCACCCGGTAGTGTTTGTCCGAGCCTTCAGAAATGTACTGCCGAGGACTTGGACAGAAGCTCAAAAGATCAAATATGTAGTAGGACATACCGAAAGTGATGCCCTTTTGTGGGCTACGGAGATGTCAGAACTTTGCGAGACGTATGATCAGTTTGAGAATGCATTTTTAGATAAATACTGGTCCACAGCTATCCAGGAGAGGTTAAGACGAGAGGTATTTAACCCAGTACCATATCATTCAAAATTCGGGGGGCTAAGAAACTATTTTGAAACATATCTAAACAAGACCCGTTACTGGAATAATCCGATCTCTCATGTAGATGTATTGAAAATCTTAAAGAACAAGTTACCTGCAAATGTTAGGGAAAAATTAGTAACTGTTCCCGAATATGACCTTGAGTATTTTCTTTCAGTGCTCGACTCAATAGATCTGATTCATGAGGATGGGCAAGCCATGCCTAGTTATCGTAACGGTAATGAACACTACCCAAACGGAAAGAACAACTATGGAAACGGCAGTGGATTTGGAAACCATAGGGCTCGTGTGCGTATGAATGAATGGCATCCGTATCCACCGCAGCGTCACAACGGCAATCCGTACAATCGGCCTACCCACCAGCCACAGGGTGACCGAGGGTACGAAAATAAATATCAGCCCCATAGGTACGGCAATGACCGAGACATTAGGAATCCGAGGGAAAACTTTGACAACAGGCGACAAGGAAATGCAAATTACCAGGATCGGAATATGCAACACAGGGATCCGAGAGAGAACAGGCAGCCTGTACAATCAAATCGAAACAACCGGGACACGAACTGGCGAGCACGCGAACATTCAGTGAACATAGTAGAAATGACGGCAGAGAATGAATCCATACCTTTACCACCCCCAAGCAATAGTAATCGAGCGTGACTAGAGGAAGAAGGTAATGAACTGTCAATGTGCCACAGTACTAATATGAGCGACATAAACACTAACACGAACTGGGACGGAAAGGAGGAAGTAGAAACTGAAACAAACCTACACATACAGCACATCCGGAATCTATTTTTAAGGTATGATAAGGACACAGAAATGAAAGAAGACCTGTTTACTGAGGAGAAAGGAACAACACCCAAGGTAAGTGAAATTATTCAAGCAATAATAAAGGCAAAAGTGCGAAACATAGATGTACCCGTTGTTTTGGATACTGGCGCGTCGACAAGCCTCATGTATACTAGCTTTTTCAAAGAGATGGCGAGGGAAGTAAGTGTACCCACGCTACCCGTGGAGAACTGTAAGATCGTAAAGGCAATGGGAAGTAAATCTAAGGTTATAAAATTACAGGCCAGCATACCCATTAGCATATGTGGTGTAACTTTGCAGTGTACTTTCTTGTTGATAGACAAACTGATCCTCCCCCCATGAATCATGGACCTTGCCGTTGGTGGGGAGGCTTGCGTGCCTCAGCGATACAGATGGCCGTACCGTAGGTGCAACCACAACGGAGGGGTATCTGTTGAGAGGCCAGACAAACGTGTGGTTCCTGAAGAGGGGCAGCAGCCTTTTCAGTAGTTGCAGGGGCAACAGTCTGGATGATTGACTGATCTGGCCTTGCAACATTAACCAAAACGGCCTTGCTGTGCTGGTACTGCGAACGGCTGAAAGCAAGGGGAAACTACAGCCGTAATTTTTCCCGAGGACATGCAGCTTTACTGTATGATTAAATGATGATGGCATCCTCTTGGGTAAAATATTCCGGAGGTAAAATAGTCCCCCATTCGGATCTCCGGGCGGGGACTACTCAGGAGGATGTCGTTATCAGGAGAAAGAAAACTGGCGTTCTAAGGATCGGAGCGTGGAATGTCAGATCCCTTAATCGGGCAGGTAGGTTAGAAAATTTAAAAAGGGAAATGGATGGGTTAAAGTTAGATTTAGTGGGAATTAGTGAAGTTCGGTGGCAGGAGGAACAAGACTTCTGGTCAGGTGACTACAGGGTTATAAACACAAAATCAAATAGGGGTAATGCAGGAGTAGGTTTAATAATGAATAGGAAAATAGGAATGCGGGTAAGCTACTACAAACAGCATAGTGAACGCATTATTGTGGCCAAGATAGATACGAAGCCCACACCTACTACAGTAGTACAAGTTTATATGCCAACTAGCTCTGCAGATGATGAAGAAATTGAAGAAATGTACGATGAAATAAAGGAAATTATTCAGATAGTGAAGGGAGACGAAAATTTAATAGTAATGGGTGACTGGAATTCGAGTGTAGGGAAAGGGAGAGAAGGAAACATAGTAGGTGAATATGGATTGGGGCTAAGAAATGAAAGAGGAAGCCGCCTAGTAGAATTTTGCACAGAGCACAACTTAATCATAGCTAACACTTGGTTTAAGAATCATGAAAGAAGGTTGTATACGTGGAAGAATCCTGGAGATACTAAAAGGTATCAGATAGATTATATAATGGTAAGACAGAGATTTAGGAACCAGGTTTTAAGTTGTAAGACATTTCCAGGGGCAGATGTGGACTCTGACCATAATCTATTGGTTATGACCTGTAGATTAAAACTGAAGAAACTGCAAAAATGTGGGAAATTAAGGAGATGGGACCTGGATAAGCTGAAAGAACCAGAGGTTGTACAGAGTTTCAGAGAGAGCATAAGGGAACAATTGACAGAAATAGGGGAAAGAAATACAGTAGAAGAAGAATGGGTAGCTCTGAGGGATGTAGTAGTGAAGGCAGCAGAGGATAAAGTAGGTACAAAGACGAGGGCTGCTAGAAGTCCTTGGGTAACAGAAGAAATATTGAATTTAATTGATGAAAGGAGAAAACATAAAAATGCAGTAAATGAAGCAGGCAAAAAGGAATACAAACGTCTCAAAAATGAGATCGACAGGAAGTGCAAAATGGCTAAACAGGGATGGCTAGAGGACAAATGTAAGGATGTAGAAGCTTATCTGACTAGGGGTAAGATAGATACTGCCTACAGGAAAATTAAAGAGACCTTTGGAGAGAAGAGAACCACGTGTATGAATATCAAGAGCTCAGATGGCAGCCCAGTTCTAAGCAAAGAAGGGAAGGCACAAACGTGGAAGGAATATACAGAAGGTTTATACAAGGGCGATGTACTTGAGGACAATATTATGGAAATAGAAGAGGATGTAGATGAAGACGAAATGGGAGATACGATACTGCGTGAAGAGTTTGACAGAGCACTGAAAGACCTGAGTCGAAACAAGCCCCCGGAGTAGACAACATTCCATTAGAACTACTGACGGCCTTGGGAGAGCCAGTCATGACAAAACTCTACCATCTGGTGAGCAAGATGTATGAGACAGGCGAAATACCCTCAGACTTCAAGAAGAATATAATAATTCCAATCCCAAAGAAAGCAGGTGCTGACAGATGTGAAAATTACCGAACTATCAGTTTAATAAGCCACGGCTGCAAAATACTAACGCGAATTCTTTACAGACGAATGGAAAAACTGGTAGATGCAGACCTCGGGGAGGATCAGTTTGGATTCCGTCGAAATGTTGGAACACGTGAGGCAATACTGACCTTACGACTTATCTTAGAAGAAAGATTAAGAAAAGGCAAACCTACGTTTCTAGCATTTGTAGACTTAGAGAAAGCTTTTGACAATGTTGACTGGAATACTCTTTTTCAAATTCTAAAGGTGGCAGGGGTAAAATACAGGGAGCGAAAGGCTATTTATAATTTGTACAGAAACCAGATGGCAGTAATAAGAGCCGAGGGGCATGAAAGGGAAGCAGTGGTTGGGAAAGGAGTGAGACAGGGTTGTAGCCTCTCCCCGATGTTATTCAATCTGTATATTGAGCAAGCAGTAAAGGAAACAAAAGAAAAATTTGGAGTTGGTATTAAAATTCATGGAGACGAAGTAAAAACTTTGAGGTTCGCCGATGACATTGTAATTCTGTCAGAGACGGCAAAGGACTTGGAAGAGCAGTTGAACGGAATGGACAGTGTCTTGAAAGGAGGAGATAAGATAAACATTAACAAAAGCAAAACGAGGATAATGGAATGTAGTCAAATTAAATCGGGTGATGCTGAGGGAATTAGATTAGGAAATGAGACACTTAAAGTAGTAAAGGAGTTTTGCTATTTAGGAAGTAAAATAACTGATGATGGTCGAAGTAGAGAGGATATAAAATGTAGACTGGCAATGGCAAGGAAAGCGTTTCTGAAGAAGAGAAATTTGTTAACATCGAATATAGATTTATGTATCAGGAAGTCGTTTCTGAAAGTATTTGTTTGGAGTGTAGCCATGTAAGGAAGTGAAACATGGACGATAACTAGTTTGGACAAGAAGAGAATAGAAGCTTTCGAAATGTGGTGCTACAGAAGAATACTGAAGATAAGGTGGATAGATCACGTAACTAATGAGGAGGTATTGAATAGGATTGGGGAGAAGAGAAGTTTGTGGCACAACTTGACTAGAAGAAGGGATCGGTTGGTAGGACATATTTAGAGGCATCAAGGGATCACAAATTTAGCATTGGAGGGCAGCGTGGAGGGTAAAAATCGTAGAGGGAGACCGAGAGATGAGTACCCTAAGCAGATTCAGAAGGATGTAGGTTGCAGTAGGTACTGGGAGATGAAGCAGCTTGCACAGGATAGAGTAGCATGGAGAGCTGCATCAAACCAGTCTCAGGACTGAAGACAACAACAGCAACAACAGACAAACTGATAGTGAACTGTATACTTGGTATGGAGGTGTTCAGAAGGTATGGGGTAAAAATAGATATCGGCAGCGGGGAATGTCAATTTCATGTAGGAGAGCGCACACTGACAGTGGACTTAATAAAAACTACAACGACGAATCAGAGTAGGCAGATACCCGATATTGATGTTAAACTTAGCTTCCCTCAAGTCTTAATAGCAAGGGAGACGGAATTTGATGACCCTGGCGGTGAGATCCTACATGAGCAAACAGTAGATAGTAAATTAAGTAAATCCACTTGTCTTTACAATGAACAGCGAAGTGAACTGGCAAAATTACTCTTCAAATATCATAACATTTTTCGTAAACAACCCAGTGTTATTAGCGGATATGAATATAAAATGGAAGTGTGCCCGCATGAAACCTATTGTAGAACGTCATATGGCATTCCTTGGGCAAAGAAAGACGCAGTAAGACAAGAAATAGAGCGTATGATTAGGTGGAAGGTGATTGAAACATCGCACTCCCCTTACTGCAGTCCGATTCTCGCAGTTGGTAAAACTGACGGAACGGTGCGGCTGGTGTTAGACGCGAGAGAAATAAACAAAATCATCGTTCCTATAAGAACAAGGCCAGAGAATCTAGAAGAGCAGTTATTTAAGTTTCATGGCGTTAATTATTTAACATCCCTCGATTTGAAAGCTTCGTACTGGCAAATGTTGTTGCATGAAGAGAGTAGAAAGTATACAGCTTTCATAAATGCCGGGAGGAGTTACCAATTTAGGGTGCTGCCTCTCGGATTAAACGTGAGCGCTGGTGCATTTATTGAAGCATTAGACAAAGTACTTGGACCGGAGTTGCTTAGCCAGGCTACACTCTACGTTGACGATTTATTAATTGCAACTCAAACAGGGGATGAACATGTAAGTATTCTGGAAAAGGTTTTTCAAAAATTCGATGAATACAATGTCACAGTTAACTTTAGAAAGTCTGAATTCGGAAAGGACAAAATAAAAATTTTTAGGGCATATTATTTCACCAGAAGGGATCTTACCTGAGCCCGGTAAATTAGATGCGATACGAAATTTCCCAACACCCTATAATAAGAGACAATTAAAAGGTTTTCTAGGAATGGCCTCGTTTTTCAGGAAATTTCTGCCAGAACAACTGTTGAACAGTAGCTCGCTGTTAAACCTACTGCGTAAAAATCACAGTTGGCTGTGGACTAAAGAGTGTGAAAGTGATTTTCAACGCATTAAGCAGACACTGATTAAAGCACCTATCCTTAAACACCCAGATATGGAGTTGGACTTTTGTTTAAGCACTGATGCTTGTTATCAGGGGCCTGGCGCGTGTGTGTTTCAAACTATAACAAAAGATGGTAAGGAAGAAATCAATGTAATACGTTTTGCGAGTAGAACTCTTACAGAATGTGAAAGATCGTATTCTGTAACTAAACTGGAATTGTTGGCAGTTATTTAGTCCTTTCGTAAATTTCAATATAACCTTTGGGGAAAACATACTAAAGTTTACTGTGATCATCAAGCTTTGTCCTTTCTTCTGACATGTAAGTTGTTACATAAGAGAATAGCGAGGTGGTGCATGTACCTACAGGAGTTTGATTTTGAGGTTGTGTACATAAAAGGGGAACAGAATGTTTTGGCAGATGCACTATCACGATGCCTCACCGATTATCACGACTTAGAGGAACAAACATCTGATTTCAAAGTACTTTTAATAAATGATGGAACTTTTAAACCATATTATATCAAAATGTGCAAAAACATGCAACGTCTGCAGGAAGAAGACCCGAGATGGAGCAAGGTAATAAGATATTTGCAGTCCGGAAGACACAAACAGTTAAAGCAGTATTACATTATACATAATAGCGTCCTCTTTCATAGAAGAGATCGGCGAATGGATAAGAGGTGTGTGTGCATATCTCAGGAATATGTGGACAACTTAATTCAACACACACACCGCACGTGGGGACATTATGGAGTACTAAAGTGGGCTGCAAAAATTGCAACGTATTGTTATTTCCCTAATATGAGGCGACGTATAGAGCAAGTAATCAGACGATGTACGGTGTGTCAGAAGGTCAAACATCAAAATAGGACATGTCTTAATGTACTACACCCAATAATACCAAAGCAACCAAGGGACCTTGTATCTATTGACGCCGCAGGACCTTATCCCCAAGCCCGCGGCGGGGTTAAATACATCGTAGCCTAGTATGACGTTTTTAGTAAGTATCTCCAGCTGTACGCAGTCAAAACGGTTAGGTCTGGACCAATTATAAGACGGATTCTGGAAGACTACATACCACGTATTGGGAAACCGCAAGCGGTTCTAACTGATAATGCTTCAAATTTTACAGGTGACCAATGGAAATCATTTTTAAAATCACAAAACATACGTCATATTTTAGTATCTAAGTTCCACCCGGAAGCAAGTCCTGTCGAACGGTGCTTCAGTGAATTTAACAAGTTTATCCGGACATATATACCGCAGAACCAAAAGAAATGGATAGAATACATGGGTCCGTTTCAGCACATAGTAAATCACCTACCACACACATCAACAGGGTACACACCGGCCGAACTTATGTTTGAAAAGGTGGAACTAGATGAATGGACAAAACCGATACCTAAATTAGGGCACAAAGACATAGCCTTAGATGACAAAGTACGGCAAGCGCTAATAACACTAGAAGGGCAAGCTCAAATAAGGAAAGGCATTTATGACAAGAAATTAAAAAACGTAATAGAAATCCAGATTGGACAGGAGGTACTACTAAGAACTCATCCGAAATCATCGAAATTAAAAGCATTGAACAAAATATGGAAATTGTTATATGTTGGTCCGTATATCATTGTTGACAAGCCACATCCTGGGTGCTACTTGATAGGGAATATAAAAAATGGTAAAATAAAAGGCATGTATCCACATAAAGATTTGCGGAAATTTATTAAATGAAAGTGCAAGTCCAATTCTTTCCTTATTTGTTGCGTTAATAAAACCCAAGTAGGTAGGAGGTTTGTCACTCTATGACGAATAAACCGATTGGCGCTCGGTTCCTCTCCAGCTAGGGGTACAATATTTATATTTTCGTTAGCCTCTCCCTCTTCTACTGTCCTGTTTAGTCAATAAGGAATGTTCAATTTTCTTCTACTATCTAAAATGCAGAGATGAGAATGAAACCTAGTCGTTAGAGATTTTTCTTGTAATTTTGGTATTGAGCTTTCTTAAGACTTAAATATCTATAGAAACACAAGAAATTTTTCATATTCCTTAAGAGAACACTAAATATATGGGAAGAAATAAAACACAATAGTGGAAGAGTGAAAATCATTAGATTACGTAGTTACAATACATAAAAATAATTAAACAAGAGCGATGGAAAAGAAAGGAATTCACAGCGCGCAAGCTTTGAGCTAGCGGCACGAGCGATGAAGAGTACTGAGACGCGCAGCCGCGCTTGAAGCGGAGTGTACTTATAACAATTACATACGAAGCGGCTAACAGCTGATCGTAGGGGTCGAGTAGGCAAAAAGCACGGTTGAGTTCAGTGTCCTCAGCTAGATGCGCAAAGACACACTGCGCATCGCGACGGAAACCATTCTAGAATTTAAGCGAATCGGCATTCACGCTGCGCTGCCAACTGAACAAAACAGAAGCGACACGAAATGAAGTACCTATCAGCTCATTAGTCTAAAGTAAATCAAACACAAACAAAACGAATACATACATTTATCCCCAAGATGGAGACTATACTGTAAAGAGCACTAATTTTAAGAGTATATCATTAAGTTAAGCATACGTAGTTTTAAGAAAAGGACCGCATCGGTGCAAGTAAAGTATAAGGAGCGTAGAATACGCTAAAATTGTGAACTTAACATAGGCTATTGAATGTACATGGTTAGAAATAAGTATGAGTATTCAAAGGAGAAGAAAATATACACAGATATTCCTATCAGACTATATACAACAGTATTAAGACAAGTTTAAAAGAAAAGTAACAACATGTACACTTAAAAGAACACGATCAGCACTGAACTTTATTGAGAACTAGGCGGCTTACATACAGGACGCAAGTCAGCGACGATGGGAAACGTAGAATGAAATATACACATAGAAAAGTGCGTGTGACGGAGACGTAAACTACAAAATAACATATCACACGAGATTTTGCGAGAGGAGCAATTGTGCACTTATAAGACTACACTTCTTTACAGACAACATTAGAATTAGCGAGCGTGACGTATAGGGAGAATACATACCCACAAATTTGCTATTACAGAACTCACTTATGTTAGTTGCTATTAATTACATGGTACCTTATACGAATAGCATAAGCAGCTGAGTAAAACTGTCAACATGAATCGTACAACTTGCGGGAGATAAGCTAAGTAAATACGAAAACCAACCAATACGCACACAACGTAATTATACGAACTAAAACAAAATAACTGATGTAAGTACTGTATGTTTAAAAAAGTAATATACAGAAACAAATTAATTTCACTGCTGGATAATACTTGGAAGTAGAGAGAGTGTGTGAAAAGCTTTAGATTCGATTGGAGGTATTAATAAGTTAATCTACGTTTGTGGTGACATAACATGCCTGAATGAATCTAGGAAGAGAATGAAAGTGTATTAGAGTAATATGAGTTTATTTATATTTGTGAGAAGAAATAAATAGGGCGGTGATTATAGTGTAAGAACCCTGAAGGTAATACATGGGTATAAATGGAGATTTATGTGGAAGATTTTTTAATGAATAATTACATGGATATACGGCGATGAATATGAAGATTAATTTTGCAGTGGTACCTAGGAAAGGGCCACGAAGGCGACGTAAGAAAGAATAGATTATATAGTTTTAAGTCTTAGAATGAATGGTTGTATGAGTGTGGAAAGCAAAGTGTGATGATGTATGTACAGTAAGTAATTATGAAAACGACCATCTTGAAGAAGCAGTGAAGAATAAAGAAGAAACAGTGGAGTCCATAGTAACAAAGGTACACGCTACATTTAAAGTACACTACAATACAGTGATTTGCTACACAGGCGTCAGAAAGTAAAACAAATTAGTATGAAAAATATTTCTTTAGCGACTAACTGTTACAGCTTGAGCAACTATAAGGTGAATATTAATGAAAATATGATATACGATTCGTATGAGGAACGAGCACAAAATGCAGTGAAACAATATTTTCTACACTGAGTTCTTGACACACGCAGAAGCGAAAACAGTACTTTAACATAAGCACGTTCTTCTTTCGCGGGAATGAATTATGAGTGGAATTACACATGGCAAAAATACAGTACAAGTATCGGCCACACGTTACAAAGGGTAAACACGTACATGTCGTCGCATCAATAAGACGGAAATATGACTTGAAATATGTGTACATGAATGTGTAATATTACGACGATTAACAAGCAGTGATGAAGTCAGGATTGTCAAAGGAAAAAACATCCCACACACTCGCTCACAAACGAGCACTTGTAAATATTGTACGTAGTATGGTGTCTATCAATTCACTAACGACGCACTACAAGTAGCAATCTTAGAAGTAGCTTGATCTCTGAAGCAGACCTCAGCAAATCTTCTTTTTCCATGTAGTGAGTAGTGTTGGAACGTATTTTCTATGTGTTTTTGTGAAGGTATAAACGCGCAGGAGGTCGGGAGAAAATGCAAATATTCAGAACAAATGAAAGGTTCCTTCTAATTTACTTATTAGTGTGTAAAACGATACCAAACATGGAATCCATAAATGAAAACTGAAGGTGAACTGTACATTTAGTTGTCAACTATATTATTGTCAATGTCGAAGTCTGTGTAAAATGTATGTATGTACTGCTTTCTGTGTGTATCTGTGAACGTGAAAATGCGCAAGTCGGTCCTGCAAGACAAGAACGAAAAAGGTGCCAACATTCTGAACAAATGCAAGATTCCTTCTAATTTACTTATTGGTGTGTAAGATGCTGTTTAACATGAAGTCCATATACGAAGTGTGAATGTGGACTGTACATTTATTTGTCAACTATATAATTGTCGATGTCGAAGTCTATGCAAAATGTATGTATGTACTGTTTTCTATGTGTAGTTGTGAACGTAAAAACGCGCAGAAGGTCGGTCCTGCAAGAAAGGAACAGGAAACCCAAATATTCAGAATAAATTAAAGATTCGTTCTGATTTGGATATTAGTGTGTAAGAGGGTGCATGTCATGGAGTCCATATATGAAATGAGTATGAATTGTAAATTTGTATGTCGACTTTATTATTGTCAACGTTTTTGTCTATGTAAAATGTATGTACTGTTGTCAATTTTATGTGAAATTTTATTCTTGAAAAGGAACCATTTATGTATGTATGTGAAGTGCAACGCGACAGACGAGTAAAACACTCGCACGTGTGAAGTAATACAAAAATGTTAAGGCCTAATAATAGTGAAAATAACGGCTGAGCCGTAGTAAGAGTAAACGCTACAATGTGGCGAAGTGAATACAGTGAGTGTGATGCGTGTGCGACGGAAAAATGAGAGGAAATCCGTATAACCACGAGTTGTGGTGTGAGGACCGCTGAACTACAAGGAACAACGGAAGACAATGCCGAGTTCCGCAGTGCGGCCCTTACCTCACCTTGCTGTGCGAAAACCTCGTCCAGGCGCGAGATGATTTATTGGTGTTCTTCGGGTTGAGCGTTGGAGCTGAATCCGTCGTATCCAGTCTCCGGACTGGAGGGCATATACAACACCGACTTCATGAGCCTGGAGCGACATTACGATGGATGCGCGGGCAGTGCTGCTGCTCACGTGGCGCTCGCGTCACTGCGGCGGGCGCGGTAAACAATGAGCTGCTGCTAGCCATAAGCGCAGCGAACAATGAGATAGCGTGTGCTGAAAAGACACCTTCTCAGAACGGCCAATGAACCAAAAGCCAGTGAGAAAAACAATTTTTAAAACATGGTGAGGACAATTTACGAAATGTAAAATTTTTCCCCCGTCCATACAGCTTAACAAGTATAATGAAAAATCACAGACTAAGACGTTAGCACGACATGGACGTACGATTATGTAATATAAATATATGTGAATGTCGTTATGTGATATAAGTGTATGTGAATGTATTTATATGTATGAATTTGTAATGAACAAGGAAATGAACTTACTAGACTTACTTGTAGTAGCTGAAGGGTATTAAAACTCCATTGACTTGCACCAAATGACTCAACATGAGCCCCAAGGTAAATAAGGCTACTGTATACTGTCTCACTAAATAAAGAGACTTATTCCCGACAGTATACAGTAGGGGGGCAATTGTGATATACCTTTTGCATTTCTTACTTTTATGTTTTCATCCTCTTTAAAAGCAAAGAGAAAAGATGAGGTGGTAGTAGCCCAGCGTAGAGCCTGTGCCTACCGTCAGGTATTTTTGACTTTCAGATGTTAAAGGACAGTGCAGTTTTTGTTCTTGTACGAGTTGTTGGAAGGAAGGTTTCGCTCAGTGAGTGAACGAGTGAGAGCCGCCATTTTTTAGCGAGTAATTGCAGACCGCCATTGTGTGTATTTTCTGTGTGCATCGAACAGAAATATAGTAGTGTTTTATTAACAGAATATTTGTGAGAGTTATTATTATTCCAAGTAGTAATGCAATAAGAAGAACGGAAGCCCACCTGTGTACTTCGGAAAATTTACGAAGACCCGAATATAACAACATGGCTACGGACAAGGAGACGGCGATCGGACATAATATTAATAATTGGTACGCATAAAATACTATGAAGACGATTTATTTATATAAATATAAACTAAAATGATTCCTTTCCCGTTACAGGCAATGCCTAGCTTATTGTGTTTGTCCTTCATGCCAAAGAATTAATCTCTTTAATTCATCCATTTTCAAAAAGCCACACATTCCAACATTTTATTATCATTCATTCCCTATCCTATTATATTATCATTTTATTATATTATACTGTCCAAGTTTCTTCACCTCCCAGTACCCACTGCAACCTACATCCTTCAGAATCTGCTTAGTGTATTCATCTCTTGGTCTCCCTATACGATTTTTACCCTCCACGCTGCCCTCCAATACTAAATTGGTGATCCCATAATGCCTCAGAACATGTCCTACCAACCGATCCCTTCTTCTGGTCAAGTTGTGCCACAAACTCCTCTTCTCCCCAATCCTACTCAGTACTTCCTCATTAGTTACGTGATCTACCCATCTAATTTTCAGCATCCTTCTGTAGCACCACATTTCGGAAGCTTCTATTCTCTTCTTGTCTAAACTATTTATCGTCCATGTTTCACTTCCATACATGGCTACACTCTATACAAATACTTTCAGAAAAGACTTCCTGACGCTTAAATCTATACTCGATGTTAACAAATTTCTCTTCTTCAGAAACGCTTTTCTTGCCATTGTCAGTCTACATTTTATATCCTCTCTACTTCGACCATCATCAGTTATTTTGCTCCCCAAATAGCAAAACTCCTTTACTACTTTAAGTGTCTCATTTCCTAATCTAATTCCCTCAGCATCGCCCGACTTAATTCGACTACATTCCATTATGCTCGTTTTGATTTTGTCGATGTTCATCTTATATCCTCCTATAAAGACATTATCCATTCCATTCAACTGCTCTTCCAAGTCCCTTGCTGTCTCTGACAGAATTAAATTGTCATCGGCGAACCTTAAAGTTTTTATCTCTTCTCCATGGATTTTAATACCTACTCCGAATTTTTCTTTTGTTTCTTTCACTGCGTGCTCAATATACAGATTTAATAACATAGGGGAGAGACTACAACCCTGTCTCACTCCCTTCCCAACCTCTGCTTCCCTTTCATACCCCTCGACTATTATAACTGCCATCTGGTTTCTGTACAAATTGTAAATAGCCTTTCGCTCCCTGTATTTTACACCTGCCACCTTCAAATCTGAAAGAGAATATTCCAGTCAACATTGCCAAAAGCTTTCTCTAAGTCTACCAATGCTAGAAACGTAGGTTTGCCTTTCCTTAATCTTTCTTCGAAGATAAGTCGTAAGGTCAGTATTGCCTCACGTGTTCCAGTATTTCCACGGAATCCAAACTGATCTTCCCCGAGGTCGGCTTCTACTAGTTTTTCCATTCGTCTGTAGAGAATTCGTGTTAGTATTTTGCAGGTATGCTTTATTAAACTGATAGTTCGGTAATTTTCATATCTGTCAACACCTGCTTTCTTTGGGATTGGAATTATTATATTCTTCTTGAAGTTTGAGGGTATTTCGCCTGTTTCATACATCTTGCTCACCAGATGGTAGAGTTTTGTCAGGACTGGCTCTCCCAAGGCCGTCAGTAGTTCCAATGGAATGTTGTGTACTCCGGTGCCTTGTTTCGACTCTGGTCTTTCAGTGCTCTGTCAAACTCTACACACAGTATCGTATCTCCCATTTCATCTTCATCTACGTCCTCTTCCATTTTCATAATATTGTGCTCAAGTACATGGCCCTTGTATAGACCCTCTATATACTCCATCCACTTTTCCGCTTTTCCTTCTTTGCTTAGAACTGGGTTTCCATCCCCCCTTATGATGCTCCAATGCGATGGATTCTAATGTCAGCCACGAGTATGCGAGCATACTTCATATGGACATGTGGACTCTCCGAAATTGTTTCCGAGGTAGAACGTATTTAACGTCCATTGCTACTTGTTTTCTGTATTATTGAAATACTGTAGTTTCTTACAGTGCGACAGTACGGCACAGAAAATTTAGGCGAGCAATTTGATACGCAACAGTTATGTTGTAACAAGTCAGGAAACTACCTGAGCAACAGCGCATGCGCGTCTCACCGGATTTTCAATATTCTCGTGCTCTCTTCGCGCAAACTATTAGTTCGGAGAAAAAAGGAATAGGAACATTTTGAACGTACGGCTATTGAGGTAAAACAATCTCTAGTAGGCAGCCTCTAGCGGGTAGCTCATACCAGTTGTGTAAGAGCTGCTCATGAACGTAGCGGTCTGTCTGGGTCGCCATTTGTTTCCCACGCTCCTCGCGGAATTCCTACGGAGCAACCTAAATTCCAATCTCTCCTGACGGGACGGGTGCACTATCAGGTAGTACCTACACCTGCCCGATAAAGCTCGGTTGGTCAGTCCTCCAGAGAATAAGCCTCAGAACTATACTAACAGGGACTAGTTTGCTATAAAACTTCCATTGTTATCAAGAGAGAAGACGAAATATTTGAGAAGGTCTCCCCTTTCTATATTCACAACGCAGTGGAAGTAGCGCTGGCTCCTCAAAAAGTGTTAAACGACTTCGTAATGGAACACTTCTCGTTGAAACTGCTACCCGTACGTCAAACCAAGTATCTAAGCTTCTGGGATGCGAGGTCTTACGTGATTACTCTGTTGTGGCTGAGTTGCATAACACTTTTAACGTCTGTAAAGATATAGTCGCCTTCTTCGATATGATGGAAATAGACCGCGAGTTGTTGCGCGAAGAATGGAAAAAATATTGGTGTTACGGGAGTGCAGAACCGTATAACGGAAGTCAATGGCACATTGAAAAAGTCTGCCACCTCTATCCTAGTGTTCAATACTTCAAAATTAGCTAATATTTTTCTTTGAGGTTATATCTAGTTTAATTTCGTATAGCGACACATTTTCGCTGGAGAGTGCGGTTTTCAAGTCATCAAGAAAAAACGTGCAAAGGTGATATTAAATGTGTTCCATCTCGGAAGCCTTTTGGAATAGGACGTACGTACATATGAAGTTTTTGTTCAGAATCACTAACACCACCACCGCTCTAAGCATTTACCTTTCATTCTGACTCATCCTATATTGCGCTAGGATGCGGTTTGAGAGCAGTGGCCAATGCCCTTCAGGGCATGAATCTCGAAGCCAGGGGTATTTCTGCAGTAAATTTCTTCTTAAAAGAAAACAAAATTCATCCAACAATCAGAAATCCATAGCCTCAAACATAACCATAACATGCTTAATGGACGCCTCTGGATTACCAGAGCCCACGTTTACTTAGATATTCAGTTTGCAAGAACATAATTAGAACACATGGACAAAATATTTTAAGCGTCCCATTCCTATTGAAACTGTCCAAGGCTTTACGTTTGACCGAGAGGCTCAGACCACCACAAAAATTGTGGCGCGTTTTTTATGACAGTACCAGGTAGCAATAGATATCTACACTGACGGACAGAAAACCAGGAACTCTATCCGAAGCGGAAAAGTAAGTGCTTTTCAAATTATCAACGAAGGCAAGTATCACAACCGCGAAACTTTAGAAAGAACTTCGCTTCTACTTGCGGATGAAAGCATCTTGAGATTTCCTTCACAGTAACTTTTTATATGCTCTAACAGTATTTCATATTCAATGCGTAGGCACCTTGCCTCTCTAACAGCCAAACTCAAATTGAACCACGGGTATTTCTATAAACATCTTCACAAGCTGCACATCGACAGTTTTCTGTCATCGTAGAGAAGAGGACGCAGGTCATCATTGGACGTTGTAGACTACATGGAGGTACTATAGCCTTTTTACAAGAAACTACTAAGCTAAAATATCCGCAGCCAGCCGGTGATACAATTTTTGGTTTAAATGTTTTATTTATTCTTAGCGACACAGGTTCGCAGACGAATATTCTAATATCAGTTATCTATTAATACCTATAAAGTTGACGTGTGTTCAGTATTTTATCCCTCTACAGCAACTGTATTTGTATTTACTCAAATAATGAGCAACCAGTTGCACAAAAGAAATTTCGTTTCCTTAAGCTGTACCAAACACGTAGTGCATATCTTCAAAAGTTTAAGACTAGCGCAGTATTTGCGGGTGCCAAAAATAAAATAGATGCAGCATATTGCTGTCGTCATGTGGTTCGTAGTGACTGTACTAAGAGAGTACGAGGAGGAGAGAGAAGAAATGCAGACATCATGTCAGAGCTGGATTTATGGTTTAAACTAAACGGCACAACACTGTTCTATAGATATTACTTGTATGTCGTTATGTACGTCCTGTCTATACAACGCGCCCACGCGCGGATGTATGTGTGTGTGTGCGTGTGTGTGCGAGAGAGAGAGAGAGAGAGAGAGAGAGAGAGAGAGAGAGAAGGAGAGCGCATACGCGCTCAGTCAGACGAATAATCTGAGACAAAGTACCAACCACTAAGAGCTGGCCATATGGTGTACTCTAAAAGCCAGTAAATTCAGTTAAAAAAATTCCTTCGTTGAGCTATCGCTATTAGGAAACTAAAATAAAACAACTCTTTGGAGATTTACAATAGCAAAACAAAAGTTATAACTGGGGTGCTAGAAATCCAGTATGACAGTAGAAATCCAATATGACAGCATTAAAAAATACGTTGTTGCAGAACCTGTGTTGTTCAGAAGTACTATGCAATGTTCCTTGCTTCGTGCTTCTGAACGACACAGGCTCTGCAATAACGTATTTGTCCATCGACATCGGGCAAGTGACTTTTAATTAAAGTGTCTGCCCTGTACAGGAATATACGTAATGGATGTAAGAGAGGGGGTTGTAGATACATGGGTAACGACCTATGGAAGTTTGGATTTGGCCGTGAAGCGTTCTTGGGTAGCCTAGTGGTACGATTTTCAGAGGCCGTTGCATGCGGACTTTTGCTGCGATCTGCGGCAGTCTCGCTCCTCTATGGTAAGTTTGAGCGTTTATCGCAGTATTCTGCTGTAGTGTTCGTGTATTCGTGAATATCAAGAGATGCAAGTATGAGTCAACTTAATAGAGCCGACCTTTGAGCTTCACCTTCGATCGGAGCTTTGTTAAATCGAACTCTTATGAATATGAACTTTTACTTTAAGAATCTGCGAAGATAAGTTGTGATCATTTAGTATCTATCTCTCGATCGTGAGTCTAGTGTCTACTAGTGTTGCTGCCTCTGGATCAAGGGGTCCCGGTTTCGATTACCGGCCGGGTTCGGGACTTTCTCTGACCAGGGACTGGATGATTGTTTTCATCATCATCATCATAATCATAATTCGTGAAAATGGTTAGACTGGACTGTGTATAGATAGGGAAATTGTATGGGCGCTGATGGCTGCGCAGTTGAGCGTCTCACAAACCAAACTTCATCATCATCATCACATCTCGATCATGAGTGCTTTTGTGTATGTCAAACCAATTAATGCCGATCTTTGAGATAAAATTGTCGAATCTAATGGAGGAGCCCTTAGGTTCGAGCACTCTGACGGAAACGTTAGTGAAATTAGTTTTGCCCACGGCGATTTCGGTAGAAGAACAGCAAGGATTTTTGAATTACCATTCGAAGTTCCGGGCGAACATATGAATGTAGTAGTCTCAGCTTGTGGGAAAGTGCTCAGTAATATTTCAGAAAAATGGTCGAACTCACATGTTTCCGGTAGGAAATGGAATAAGAAAACTTAGAGTGTATGTACAGAAACACATCACATCTTGTATTAACTTTGGTGGACACTGAGTTATCGTCATGTATGAAGGACAGCTTGGAACGTTGGCAGGGTGTGGCTCGACGGGACAAGATTGGGCTGAAGTTTACAACGGCCCGTGGCTCACCTGCAAGCCGGCAAAGCTCTTAGATCTGCAGCTATGTGCTTCATGTACTTAACCTACATAGCGGGTGTCACTGGACTCCCATTCGACGCCCCCTCAAAGCGATAATGGTACGAGTACTCCAATAGAAGTCACTGAAGTAACGGAGTGCACTCCGATTGCACCCCAACCGACCGAATATTCCTAGGGAGTCATAAGTGAGCCAGTTTCGAATAGTATTCCGAAGTAGGATGCACTGTCTCTTGACGGGAACGTCACTGAACCTAGGCAGCATATTGCAGCAGAAAATTCTGCACGTTCACCGAAAAGTCGCTCCTCCAGAAAACATAAGTAACGAAGGACTGCATATCTAGCTGCTTAACATACTGTTCCACTGATATGCCAGTAGGTTCAAAAAGTAGTCTGTTCACACACCAGTAGTCGGTACTGGCCCCATCCGCAAGGCCGGCTAGAGTGGCCGAGCAGTTCTAGGCACTACGGTCGGGAACCGCGCGACCGATACGGTCGCAGGTTCGAATCCTGCCTCGGGCATGGATGGGTATGATGTCCTTAGGTTAGTTAGGTTTAAGTAGTTCTAAGTTCTAGGGGACTAATGAAGACAGATGTTAAGTCTCATAGTGCTCAGAGCCATTTGAACCATTTTGAAACCATTCGCTAGGTAGCAAAACAACACCACACAATTGCAGCTTCCCACAAAGATGCCGCAGAAATGCGGTGTACAACAGCGAATGACATGCTCAGATCTCCGTCTGCGAAGAACTTGGCAGATGAGATCGCTGAAGGGGAGGAAATAAGAGTAACTCCTTCTACTTTGAGACAAGCATTGTCAGTGTCAGCCCACGAACTAAGTAGCAGAAGGCACATGTGTATCTGACACTTATTGATAGCTTTCATACTACCTGCCTGTGATAAAACGTAGTGCATTATCAAGCAGCCTCTAGCCTATAGGATTGCAGCTTCGGACATCAACAGCATACGTAGTCCCGAAAGTAGGTAGCTGTTTGCGGCATACATTGATATTATTCTGCTTCAAGAGCTAACGGACATTGGACTACATGATATCTTTGGGTATAGCGTTGTAATTAATGATGGAACCGGAAGCGAATTGGTGTCAGCGGTACTCTCGAAAGAGATAATTAGTATATATGCTCCACGTGGTAGCAGAAAATGACGAGACTTAGGAGAGATTTTTGAATATAAAATTGTTCCCTTCTTCGGAGTTCATTATGATAATAGCGGGAGATTTTAACTGTGTCCTACTTCCCAAAGGTCAAGTCTCTTAACTCGACTGCTGAATAAGAATATATAATTAAAAAGTTCTATTTAACTGACACGAGGGAGCACAAAAACGGTGAAGCGCCTGGGTTTACGTTCATTACGAATTGCTTAGAAAGTCACTTGGATACACATAACGATCAATTTAAAACCTAATATCCCGCATACAGAAGTATGGCGTACTTGCTTTACTGACCAACCTGCATTTACATGCACAATTGACATGGATAAACAGGGCACCAACCGCACTAGAAGTTACTGGAAGCTAAACGTTCTACACTTCAAGATGCCCAATGCCGCGAGCGTTTCCGTAAAACATGGAAGGAATGAAAAAGTGATTCATATCTTACAATTCTTCCCTGACCTGCAGGATAAAATTCGTGAAAACGCGACTAAGGAAGATTTCGATCGATTATTAACGGGAAAAATGTTTCTGGTACAGGAAAACAAACGAATTTCATATCACGTTTCTGCGGGAGCTGTATGGTCAGGACACTTCTGTCACTGGAAATTATGTTGCGATTAAACGAGGCGAAAGCAGATAGAATAATGGTTCAAATGGCTCTGAGCACTATGGGACTCAACATCATAGGTCATCAGTCCCATAGAACATAGAACTACTTAAACCTAACTAACCTAAGGACATCACACATATCCATGCCCGAGGCAGGATTCGAACCTGCGACCGTAGCCGTCGCGCAGTACCAGACTGAAGCGGCTAGAAATTTTCGGCGACAACGGCCAACCAGATGGAGAGGTTCCAAATAGGTTCGAGATTGCACGGTGCTGTTTTCCATAAAGAACCTTCAGTATTTCATGTCACACGTGAACGGAAGTGGTCACGTAGAAAAATTGTCACATAACCCGTAGCGGTCTCGCAGTACCAGACTGAAGCGGCTAGAACCTCTTGGCCACAACGGCCAACCAGATGGAAAGATTCTAAATAAGTTCGAGAAAGCAGGGTGCTGTTTTCCGTGAAGAGTCTTCAGTATTTCATGTCACACGTGAACGGAAGTGATCACGTAGAAAAATTGTCACATAACTTAAGAAAACTGACGGAACCGTTCTCACATCACAGAATGGCATTAAAAAGGACGTCTGTGCGCATCTTGCTGACCTAAGGTCGGGCAGTGCTCTTAATTGGCAAGCAGAAGGAGACCTTTGCTAAATCTTCAGGGCAGACTCACTGCTGCTTCCAGTAGAGAATGATGATGATGATCCGGTAACAGCAGATGTCGAGAGTCCCAAAAACAAACTTCCGGGGCCTTGCGGATTCCAGCATAGTTTTAGCAGATTTTCCAGGTGCAAATGAAATCTAAATTACTCCTAGTATGTAATTAATTAATTAATTAACTAATTCTGTTAGGGAAATCTGAAAACAATTTTTGGTAGGAATTGTGGAACAAGTTCCGAAACACCCACAGGGCATGTGAATAAAAAACCAAAGACCAATTAGTCTCCTGAGTAGTGATCACCAGATTATGGCGCGTATTCCTGCCCACAGACTAAAAATGATAATGCATGATGTAAACGGCCCGCATTAAACTAGTGTGGTAAAGACAAACCAATTATCCAAGCTGTTTGCGGATAGAGGGCATCAGAGCGACGGCAGATGTTCTCAGGCTATCATGTTGCTTGATTTCCAGAAGGCTTTCGACAGGGTGAGCGACTAGTACACTTTCAAAACAATGACCGACCCGGATTTTTCCCATTGTTTTGTCATCGAATATCATTATTAAATGTTCAGATGACCAAGCAATTTACATTCGCGAGCTCTGTAGTAGAGAGTTGCCCTATGCCGATGGCCTTGCTTGTCATTGCCCGTGAGTCCATGCTAGCCACACTGCAGAAACAGCTCCGAGGGCTGCTCGTACACGGCCAGAATATCGTAAATAGGGCATACGTAGACGATGTGGGCCTCGTGTTCACTAGTGAAAGTGACTTGGAGAACGCATTGAGGTCGTCAGCAAATACGAACTAGCACCAGCTACGAAGCTAAGCAAAACTAAAACTAAATCAAGCATCATGAATGTAGGGCTAGGAATATCTTTGCAAAACACGGGAGATCTCAGTTTGGACACTCATATCCAAATTCTGGGTATCAACTACAAGTGTAGTATAAAGCATATGGTAGCTGTGAACTCTAGGAAATTCCTTCCTGACGTGCGAGTCACTGAAGACTTGAAGGCGTCCAAAAGGCAGCCTTCGCAAATACGTACATGGTTTGTAAAGTCAACTAAGTGGTACAAGTTTTATCCATACCACGTGAAACAGCAGCCAGAATTCTCTCCGCTCTTGGTCATTTTGCAAGTCGTGGTAACCTATGAAACTGAAGTTTGACACGATGACGCTCTTAGCCGAAAACGGGTAATTAAGTCTCACCGACATTAGGAGAAAGTCACCAGCTTCATTCGTGTGTTCCACATACTAGCTGTGGAAGAAGACATAGACCAGCCTCACTTCCCACTTACCAGACGAAGTTACTCCCACTGCCTTGAATCCATCGGTAGATTTATGGCACGTCAGCAATGACTTTTATCACTGTTAACAAATTTTATTGGAAGTCAGTTATTGTCGAACCTGAGTCCGCCTGCCGAATACAATAAAAGTAAAGAACATATACGTGACATTAATAGAAAACAAAACGAGAAATGTGTTTAAGAGAAATTCCCGCACTACAACTGGAAGGTCATTTGGAAAATATCAGTGCCCCTCACCTATTAACGAGTGTGAAAACTATTTGGTACAGGACTGTAACCAGTAAAGTAGTAACCAAGGGGACACTTCGTGCGGTGTATCTGGGTGATTCGGCAACATGTGAGAATTGCAACGTAATAGACACCGAAGAACGTAGATCTGTGTGCACTAGAGTGAAGGAAATCTGCCGAGTTATCATACAAATATTAGCCAAGATAACACGAACAGAACCGCCCTCCCCCCGGTCCATACCCCCCCCCCCCCCACCCGCAACCACAAACATTTACCTAGAAAACAGAAAACAAACTGCGCACCACTGATAGTTATTGGAAACCACATTTGAATATTTTAAATTCAGTAACTGTTTAATGGAAGCAACGTGCTCGTGAGAACAAATTAACATATATTCTTGAAATAAAATTACAACCACTCGTCAGAATAGTATCCTAACATTCTTTAAATATGTGTTAATAATATCTACAATATCCCAAGCCTGTTGGGGACATCTATCTAGAATGACGGCAACCCAGAGACTAACTAAATCGTTTCATACTATTTTCACCTTATTTCTTCACAGCGACAGTGACTTGTGAACTCCATCGGTTTTTATTCATTGTTTCAGGTTACACCACGTGTCTTCCATGTAGTGCGTTCACTGGAGCTGGAAACTTGGTGGTGGCTCGAACATTCTTCTCGAGCTATGTGGCGGAGTGGTTAACACACTGGCGAGCCGGAGTGGCCGTGCGGTTCTAGGCGCCACAGTCTGGAACCGAATGACCGCTACGGTCGCAGGTTAGAATCCTGCCTCGGTCATGGATGTTTGTGATGTCCTTAGGTTAGTTAGTTCTAAGTTCTAGGCGACTGATGACCGTAGAAGTTAAGTCGCATAGCGCTCAGAGCCATATGAACGATTTTTTGGTTAGCACACTGGACATTCATTCTAGAGTTCGGTCGTCCAGATTTAGGGTTTCCGTTATTTCCCTAAATTACTCCAGTCAAATACCAGAATGGTTCCTTTGAAAGGGCACACAAGATTTCCTTCCCCATCCTTGACACAATACGAGCTTGTGCTCTTCTCTAACGATCTCGATGGGACATTAAACTCAATCTTCCTTGCTTCCTTCGAACATTCATGGACGATTATGTGAAACAAATTTTCGAAAAATTTTAAACAAATTGTCATTTACCAATTGACGTGCTTCTAGATTATATCTGAAACCAACGGCCTTGTCGCAGTCAGATCATTAACGTTAAGTGCTCCAGAACTTGTCTAGCAATTGACTGGGTGACCGTCCGGGTCTGCCGAGCGCTGTTGGCAAATGATGTGCATCAGCTCTGCAATTTGAGGCACTGCGTGACTGATAAGCAGTGGCTCCAGTCTCGTGAACTGACAACATTCCGGAGAGCAGTGTGCTGGTCACATGCCTCTCCATAGCCGTGTCCTGTAATTGCTAAGAGCTGAGGATGACGCAGCGGTCGGATGATACTGTCGGGCATTCAAGGTCTATTGAGACGGAGTCCTGTTCACTGAACTGATACAAATGTAATTTAATTCTGTCAAAATGAACAATTTTAAAACATAATTTCAAAGTCTGTCTCTCCCATTTTCATTCATTTTCACTTACTGAGTCATGCCCACTCTGGAAGGATGTACAATTCTTAATTTTGACGTTGTTGTTCTGGGTTACCTCAGCACCAGGTACGTGGCTGCGTAGAGTAAAGAACACCACAGTGCTTGGGTTCCTGCAATTAGCCTTGTTCTGAAGGTTAATCTTAACCCTTTACCTTATGTTTCGGTGGTTAGATGATTCAGCGTAACTTTGTTCATTATTAGTGCATAACTGGTGGTTGGCCATAAAAGCCATTTACTTATTGTAATGTCAGTTGCATTGTTATGGCTCTTTTTGTTACACGAATAAGGCTGGCAGTCACCAGACGTTACCCATAATGGAAGCGTCAACGTAATTTGGACCAGTGTAAGGTGAAAAAATGGCTCTGAGCACTATGGGGCTTAACATCTATGGTCATCAGTCCACTAGAACTTAGAACTAATTAAACCTAACTAACGTAAGGACATCACACAACATCCAGTCATCACGAGGCAGAGAAAGTCCCTGACTCCGCCGGGAATCGAACCTGGGCGTGGGAAGCGAGAACGCTACCGCACGACCACGAGCTGCGGACAGTGTAAGCTGATTCCACTTTTATTAATCTACTTTTGCACTTCTTGTCGAAAGATGTGCAGCATCTTGAATACTGGTTGGATATCAATGTATATTCGTATACATACCTGCCATCAGTAGGTACATATGTGATTAGAGGTGCAGTTCTGCCCATTAGAGTTGTTTGTGTTTAGTGTTGTTACCAGGAGTTGTAAGGTGCATAAGGGGTCCGAACAAAGTGGTGTTGAGTGGCAACTATGAAGGACGAGAAATGGCGTGTACATGTGTGAGACAGCGTAAACAGCACCTCGCTGTAGAGCTCCATTTGGCTGGTTAATTCGTGCTACATCCAGATTTCTGGGGCGTGCGAATCTGGTAGTGGCCCACGTTTGTACTGCTTGGGGAGTGAGGATACACGTAGTCACTGTTGTGGCTCTGGCTGACCACGACTGACCACCATCAGAGACGAGTGCCATATCGTGATGTGCACAAACTGATCGCAAGCCCTTCACACCTTCGCTCACCATCCCAGAATAACTAACGGACTCCGTTCAACATTTTCTGTCATGCCTCTCCATTTCTCGGAGACTAGCAGGAGCGGGAACAGGAAATAATCAACCCATCTCATGGATATGCTCTTAAAGAGCATAACACGTACTGCTGCATTTAGGATGGTGCTATGACCGAATACATTAACTTCTGATGAATGGGGCAGCATTTTGTTCTACAGTAAATAACGGTTCTGTACTGCCCTTTAACATCGTAGGCGAGTAGGGCGTCTACGTTTCTAGAGGTTCCATCCATCCAACATTCAGGAGCGACGCAACGGTGTTGCTCCTGACATCATGTTGTGAGGAACTGTTGAGAAAGTTTTCAGGTGATAGCTGGTACTGAGTGAGGGAACTATGATTGGTCAGTGGTGTGTCATAGACCTCTTCTGTTCTCATACGTCATCTCTCACGCGACAATAACGTGGAACCATTTTTGAATAGGACAGTGTTCATGCACGAATAGCACGTTTCTATATCAACTACTTCATGATGGTGAGGTACTCCTACGGTTAGTGAGATCCCATATCTGTCGCTAATCAGCTTGGATTTCATAATGGCAGTATCCAGGATATCATGAACAGCACAGTAGCCTAGCTTGCCTGAGGAGCGGATGCAAGGGCTTTACAATATTCTTCCAAAACGAAGTTCAGTATGGATCCTAGCCATATGGGGTCGAACGTCATACTGGTAAACTGGGTCATACTGCGAAATTTGACTCGTTTGCGAACACCGCATACCCTTTCAATTTATGATGTTTCATTTCGCTTCCTTTTTTCCCTCCGGGAGTATCACCTTTTTGGCGGGACTCCTGATACACTTCCGGAAAGAAATCGCATCACTAAGAAGGAGTAGTGCGACATAAATGAAACTTGGTAGGCATGTTTCTACGTTTGAAAGATGATGTTGCACCAATTTGACCAGAACTTTGCATCACAGTGACACAACGAACTGACACAAATTGCTAACTTAAGAGCAACTCCGAGACAGACACCCTGTCCCGTCCATTCCGCTGACCCCAAACCATCGTCTTTTGCGCCTTCAGTGGTATTAAACGAGTGTTCATTGCAGGGCAGGGTGGAGGTCACTTCTGCTTTCCGATGATAGCTGATTCTGCTTCAGTGGCATTGATGGTCATGCGTTGGTTAGAAGGAAGCCAGCTGAGGACGAGCAGCCAATCTGTCTGCATGCTACACACATTGCGCCTACATGAAGAACTATGGTATCGGTACGATTTCATACGACATCAGGAGCATTCTCACTGTTATCCCAAGAACTCCCACTGCAATTTATACGTAAATCTAGCGATTCTATTGTGCAGTTCATGGACAGCATTCAAGGAGGTGTTTTCCAATAGGTTATCGCTCACCCATATGCCGCTGTTGTAACCCAAAATGCTGTACAGGGTGCCGACGTGTGGTCTTGGTTTGCACGACTATCAGATCTGTCTCCAACAGAGCACTTATGGGACATCATCGCACGATAAAACTAGTGTCTAGCGCAGTCAGCTTCAACTGGACACTCGTACGCTGACGAAGTGCAAGAGGCATGGCACTCCATCCCACAAACTGACTTCCGGCGCCTGTAATATAAAGTGAAAACACGTTTGGATGCTTGCATTCAATATTCCGGCGGTTACAATGGTTATCAATGTACCAGCCTTTCACGGGTACGGTGTCTTATCTCGCGCTTACAGTAACCTGTGACCTTGCAATGTTTGAAACGTCGCCTTTGAAAAATTAATGAATTACTGTGCTGATAAACCTCTTACGTTATTTGATTTTCAAGCAGCTGAGCACAACTGAACGTACTCAGACATACCTCTCTTTACTTATTCAGATCATCACTAAACTGACACACAATACTTTTAGTGCAACGCAATCTTACTTTCAATAATTCCTACAAAAGAATGGCCCTGACTGACGATAACCTATACCTTTCATGAATCATGTACGTCACAAAAATCTTCGTTACTCCAACTACCGCAATACAGAGCGTACCAGTACTGCCAGCTAAATAAAAGATTCTAACTTCTGAAGGCACTAACTACTGATAGTCATAGTTAGCAAATCAAAGATTTTGATAGAGAACAAACAATGTATTTACCTTAATAGTGTTCACACGTCATTATATATATATATATATATATATATATATATATATATATATATATATATGACTTCCAGTCTTACAAATTGACACTCTCTGATGGGCACACGTCCAGATCATCCACTCTAAAAACTCCGCCATCCCACTCCCCGCATCCACCACCGCTGGCGGCTCACCTCCAACTGGGCACCGCTACGCGCTGTTCACATCCAACTGCCCATCACTACAATAGCGACTATTCCAACAATGCCAACCGGCCACAGACTTCACACAGCACAGTCAAAGATATTGATATAGAGCGCTACGTGGCGTTACCAACATAAAAACCTAAACAGCCTACGTACATGTTAACCATTTAACTATATTACTGAATATGAAGTATTATTTGATGTTGCGATTTTTCGTTCTGTATGTACCCGACGTGACGACGGAGATGGGAACCATGTAATTTTTTTTGGTTTGTCATATCCTCCAGATTACTAATAAAGTCGAACATACGCCAAACAAGAAAAACTTATTAGTGCACAGTTTAAAGGTACGGCTTTCATAAATGTCGTCTATCAACTACTGTAGGCTGAGAAATAAATGCATCCGAAACGCACGTAACATGCATTGTATCAGTACACTGGTATATGTGATACCCCAGAGTCCCAATGTATGGGGCCTGGATGAGATAGAGCGACATATCTCATAGTGCAGACACTGTACTCAGTCCTTGAAGCCAAACAGGTTACATGTGGTGCCGCGTGCGGACTAGTAGCGATCGCACAGACGTCAGTCCGTGGCTTTGAGCCTTGACTGTTGGAGCAGCAACACTGCGTCCGCGCAAAAGCACTGTGAAGGGGAGAGGGCTGCTGCAGGAGGGACGGAGAGAGCCAGGGACATAAAGCTGGCGCCAGTGGCGCGCGCCAGCGGCCAGACAGGGCGCGGCGCAGGCGGGGGATCACGTGGCACCTGCCGGGGCCGGCCGCTCCCTCCTGCGTCCGCGCCTCTGCTTTGATCCTGCCGGCAAACCAAGTTACTGGTCACGACTGTGGCAGCAGGGGCCGCCCCACGATCGGTAGTTCATCAGTAAACAGAGAGCGGCTCAACCTCCGCCCCCATGCCCCTATATCAGATCAGTAACTGTATCGGCTCTGTGGGGTGACTTCGTTAGCCCACCGGATTATCTTATGTCTGTAAGCCGTTCCTGTGATGTCATTTATTGTGCAGCTACCAGTTCCTGCGCTTCATTGCACCTTCTTTACGCCTTAGCTGATGCTGCAGTGGTTAACACCGTCCGTATGCATCAGTGGCCAACATAACTGGTTCTCGCAGACTAGCTATAGGCTCTAACTGTGATGTTGTCTCTCCAACCATCAGCTCACAGTTAATGGTTGGAGAGAGAATATCAAACTTATAGATAAACTGTGTAAACCAGTTATGTTGGCCACTGATGTTTCGCGTATACGGATGGTGTTCACCCTTCAGCATCAGATAATTCCTCTTGATGGTATATTGAAATGCCGAAACTGGTAGCCATACAATAGATCTCATTGCAAGCACGACTGTAAGTCTTCCATTTCCTTAGGTAAGTGAACAGCTGCAGTCCCGCAGATATCCAGTCACAAAGATGGACACACAAAAACTCAATTTTATGTCTGTACGACGCACGGTAGTGATCATTAATGTAGCCCTACCATACGTAAGAACTATTACCATTTGGCTGGGAAACCTGGGCTCTTACTTTATACCTCCTTAGATGGTGATCCAGAGCAATTAGGAAAGAGTAATTTTAACAGACCAATAAAATTATTCAAGCATACAACTGTTGTGTTTGGCATTCCATGTAGAAGAGCAGGGATTTGATTAAAAAAATTTAATATTCACTACAACACAGATTGTCACTGAGGTGACGAAAGTAAAGGCGTTCCACCTAATATCGTCTCGGACCACCTTTTTCTCGACAATGTGCAGTACCTCGATGTGCCATGGACTCAACAAGTCATGGGAAGTCCCTTATAGAACTACTGAGGCATGCTACCTTCGTAGACGTCCGTATGTCCAGCTTCTTGGAATGTCCAATTTACACCCCAGCTCCCTGCTGATTAAAACAAAATTATGCTTCCACGTGCTTCCCTGCAGTGGAATGGCGTCACATGTTTACACGGGGGCAATTGACACTTTTCGGCTTCCGTCGTCCGTTGTTGCTATCACCCCATGGTGGAAAACTGCTGCGTATCTTCTTCATCACTGGAATCCAGATGTAATTCAATGTCACGCCCTCCTCTTTTATAATGTAATTGTCGGGGTGTCTTACAATCTCCATGACGTCCCTGTATAGCCTTTCATGGTATCAGCTTATGGCTGTCTGTAGTTGAGCCCCATAAAAGTGATTGTGGTAGTCCCCTGGCTGCAAAGCATGTTCCGCAACAGTTTATCTGTCCTTCTCTTCTCTTCTGAAATTGCCCTGGTGGTCGGTCGTTCTTCGACCGTTATTTTTATTTACCCACGTATACCTCCCCACAACTACATGGAATCCTGTAAATTCTTGCTTTCTCCAGAGATTGCCGAGCATTCTTTTTTATGTGATCCTGTATCTGCCGTTCGGGTCAAAATTTTAGTGAATGACAGGGAAACTTCCGATATCACCGGCACTTGAGCATCGCTATTATGTCTACACGGTGGTCTTAACGCTATTTTCACCCCGAGAACGAAATACCGTTATTGAGCAATGGATTTGTGACATGTTTTAATTCTACGACAAGCAGCTCTTATTTGCAAACTGTCCTTGCGTTATCTGCCATCATAAATGATGCCTCGCTTTTGTTGTGAGTGGTAGTTCGAATGCCGGTAAATGTAAAGGCCTGTATGCGTGTGTTTTCGGTAAACCGTGTGGCCCAAGCTACCATCTTTTACTTGAAAACTCGCATGCCGAGAAAATTTAATCTTCCGCCTGCCTCCACCTTCATGGTAAACTGAAACTTCAGGTTGATCCAGTTCAGATGTTTGTGAAAAATATTCATTTCCTCCCTGCCATGCCGCCAGAAACCAAACGTGTAATGCACGTACCGGAACCAAATATTCGGTTTCTTGTTCGCAGTTTCCGATGCCTTCTCCTCGAATTCTTCCATAAAGAACTTTGCCGTAAGTAAGCATAAGGGCCTCCTCATCGCGAAACTATCCTTCCGTTCGTAGAAGTCATGGTTCCATTTGAAATACAAGGCAGTGAGGCAATATTTAAACACTTCTGCAACATCGGGACGGAAAATCCGATTCAGCTCTTGCAACACTTCATTGAGTGGAACCTTAGTGAAAAGCGATAGGATATCAAAACTAACTAATATGTCCTCTGGATGTACCACTGTTCAGATTAAATTACTGATAATATGTGCTGAATTCTTGATATACGAATCCTACCTGCCCACACATGCTTCTTGACAACATTATTAGGACCATATGTGGGCCGATCGGATTAGTATATCAAAGAGTCCGGCGCATTTTATCAGTAAATTAAACGGCATATTGTAATAACCGGTGGACATATTAGTTAGTCTTGATGTGGTATCGCTTTTTACTATGGCTCCACTCAATGAAATTTTGCAATAGCTGAATAGGATATTTCCTCCCAATGTTACAGAAGTGTTTAAATATTGCCTCACAATCACGTATTTCAAATGGAACGATGAGTTCCATGAACAGACGATGTCACTATGGGGAGCCCTTTAAACAGAGTTACAGGAAAGTATTGTATGGAAGAATTCGTGGAGCAGCACTGAGCGGAACCACGTGGAAGCGGAATTTGGTCACGAGCTCAGGAGAGGCACTGCATACGAAATCACTTTGTTAACAAAGGCCGTTGGAATAGCCTACTAACGACAAATTTGCCGCGTGGGATTAACCGTGAGGTCTGAGACACTGCAGTCATTGACTGTGCGGCTGGTCTCGGCGGTGGATCGAGGCCTCCCTCGGGCATGGGTGTGTGTGTGTTTGTCCTTAGGATAATTTAGGTTAAGTAGTGTGTAAGCTTAGGGACTGATGACCTTAGCAGTTAAGTCCCATAGGATTTCCCACACATTTGAACATTTTTGAACGACAGATTTCGCCGCACTGTTCCAACGGACACGTCCGCCGTACGGCTGACATTGATTTCTGGGGCTATTTCATGCACTGTAGCTTGTCTGTTAGCACTGACAACTCTACGGAAACGCCGCTCGGTCGTTAAGTGAAGGCCGTCGGCCACTGTGTTGTCCTTGGTGAGAGGTAACGCCTCTACGCAGTATTCTCAGCACACTTGACACTGTTGATCGCTAAGTTTTAAATTACCTAACGATTCTCGAAATATAATGACCCATGCGTACAGCTCCAACTACAATTCCACGTTGAAAGTCTGTTAATTCCCGTCGTGTAGCCATAATCACGTCCGAAACCTTTCAGTCTGAATCACATGAGTACATATGACAGCCCCGCCGACGCACACTACCGTTTTATATCTTGTGAACGTGGGACTACTGTCACCTGTACATCTCCATATTGCTTTCATTTGACTTTCACAGTGTATTATAAAGCAAGATGTAATATGCGCAAATAGAGAGACTCCTGAACAATTCTTTGCCGATAGGGTAAATCGTTTGGATTAAGTCGAAAAATCTGCGGGCTACTTACAATTCAGTTATGGCTTCAAACAAATATTGGAAGTACTCCTGTCAGAATGGCTACATCCGAATAAAAATAATTTGGAAGTTGGAAGTTTCTCTGTTCTAGCAACCATCTAGAGCACAACGCACAAGTCGCCAAAACAGAGTCGAGTGGAAGACATTTAATATCAGAGTATCAACTAGAGCCACATACAACGATTTATTCGGTGACAAGTGAGAGCTTTTCTTGAATTGGCGGATATTAAGGCCTGCAGCGGAATTTAATAGCTCTCTGAAAATATCGCAAGAATTTAGACTCATGATAATTAGACTGCTTCAGCGCTAATACCCCAAAAATGGTGTAGCACATACACACGATACCCTTTTCAAATGTGCTTCATGTTTCATTCAGTTGTGTTTTAAGCAGTTAATTCAACACTTTGCTTCGATGACGAATAACGGGGATAAAAAAAAGTTGAAATGCATGTGAAATCTTATGGGACTTAACTGCTAAGGTGATCAGTCACTAAGCTTACACACTACTTAACATAAATTATCCTAAAGACAAACACACACATCAATGCCCGAGGGCGGACTCAAACCTCCGCCAGGATCAGCCACACGGTCGATGACTGCAGCGCCTTAGACCTCTCGACTAATCTTACGGGCTATACTAAGACAACTTACGAACTTGTAATGTGGTAAATAAGACTACGTAAGTAATGGTCACACAAACATTCGAACTACTTACTGCGGAAAGCCAACATGCCCACATTTCCTACTTGCACTTTAGAGACTGGATAAAATAGGTTTCTTGCAATTTATGCCATGACGTGTACTTCTCGTTTCTTGGCGCAGATATACTTGCTTATATATATATAATATGAGAAAAGGGGCAGGGGGGCGGGGAGAAGATTTTCATGATATTGGACACATACAGCGTTTTCTGCAGTACACTGTATTTCAAAATTATTTTTGGACTTAAGTTAATTGTTTTAAAGTAGTGTTGTACCCATAAAAGTCCTTTGCTGTCATAAACATTGTTTGTTACATATTTCTGAATAATATTTCACTTTTGTGTTGTTGCCTTACTGAGTTATCTTCACGTATATGACAAGATGTCGTTGTTGTTTGACATGACGTGACTAAATTCCAAATATGCTTCATATCTTGACGTACACTGACCAAAGATTACTTGTTGTAATTCATTTTGTTGTTATTTATAGGTGATACAGAAATGCAGACCTTATCTGAAGGAAGTACCTAATGTTGCACGGTTTTTCTCAGCCTGAAAGTGTCCGTAGTCAAATTAGCAATACTTATGTTGGTGCCACACATACGGATTTCCAGCAGAAAAGTTCATCTCATGGTATTTTGAAATAGCCACGACCCTTTTCATGTGTAGAAGAACGTCTTTACCAAATAAATCTATGCGTGGCAGTGTCTGTGCCCTGTCGTAATTAGCTAGGCGATGACGGCGGTGAGGTCGTGGTGGAACTGTCGTTGGTAAACTGTAACTGTTGTACCCTCTTGCCTGGTGCGCGACCCACGTATTCGTAACATTATTCCTCGGCTTTTTTCCTTTGAGCATAGGCGGCTCTGAAGCAACTATATTGTTCCGGCATAACGATAAGCGCCGGCAGGAGATGAGGAAAGGACGAGCAGAGAGGGCTGTGAGACGACGGCAGCTAGTAGTACACTGATTAGGACGACACCAAGAAAGGAGCTGCCTCTCGACGAAGAGAATATAAGCGCCGCGCCGCAGTGGAGTGGAGGAAGAGCAGTCATACAAACGCTACAGCAGTGCTTATGAACTACATTATCTGCTCGTTCTGAGATTGCATATACAGAAGGACACTGATTATTTGGATGTCGCCAGTTGCTTGCGACACACCATTGTGAATACGCAAAGTATTGTCAGTTTAATTAACTGCGTAAACCCCATTAATATAATTACCTTGAATCGTTATGCAGCGATCTGAGAAAACAACTTCGTAGGCACCCTATATTAGACAAGTGGGCAGGATACTACCGGTACATATATACTTCGAAATTCGTATGTAATGACAATAATACTTCAGATACACAAGGCAGTAGCTAATGTGAAGGACAGAGGTTTAACAGGAGTACAAAACTAGCTTCCACTCGTATACCGTGAAGTTACAGTTGATCAATTATGCCACAAGTGCCAAATTCGCGAATCCGTCATCTAACAAATAACTTTCAAATGTAGGAAACTGCGTGATTGTTTTTATAGCTACTGTTAAAGTATTAACGTGCGTGTAAACTATTTATCTTGCAAACGAAAAGTTTCATTATACATTAGTTTTCGTATCTCACACCAGAGCGAACAATTCAGTCCAGCAGGCAATAATTAGTATGCACTCGCGTCGCATTTGGGCATTGTCGTTTCAGTCCACGTGGTTCACAGCAGTTAAAACGGTTTAACGCTTTCTTTTCACAACGTCCACGTCAACATTCAGTAGCCGCCGCATTCGGGAAGAAAGTGTTCGGCAGTACTTGAGTAATGTGCTATTGCAACTCGAGCCCGACCCGCTGTCCACTGCACGCACGCGAGATTCCGGCCGCACTCTCTCTCACAGTTCGACTCTCTCTTCATTATCGATATAGCTCTCGCTGTCAATGTTCTTAGGGCAGTTCTCCTTTACAAATCACATTTACCAGGTTTACTACAAGGATAATCCTAAAATTAATAGCATTGAGGGAAAAATAAATAAATAAATAAAATAAGAAATTAGGGTGTTAACATATTAACTATAGAAAAATACCTGAAAATCCCGATTCTTTGAGGAATCGAACGTCAATGTATAAAAAAGCTTAAAACTCTTTAGTAATATGTGACATTAAGCATGTAATCGGGAAACAGCTTAGAAAAGGTTTGAAAGAAACAGGTTTGCTGAAAGCCACTAAGTGCTCTGATTTTCAAACACTGGGTACCTGTAGTCAGGATAATTAACGCTCCGTTCCAAGCAAAAACCACTTTTTAACCTATGTCGTTGTTTATGACATAACTCCTGAAATATGTCTCGTGTACTTTTCAGGTACAATTCAGTGGTATACCTGCGCACCGTCAGCAAAATGGATTGATAATGGTAAAAACGATATAAATTAAAACTTCAATCGTCATGCGTAATAAACGTTTTTCCTTGCATCGTTTTTTGAGGACAGTCAGCGCAAAAAAAGAAAGTTTCGTCAACGATTGAGCTGCGTTTAAAGATCCTTGGAAGTCGCTAGGCGTTGTGAGTGTGAGTGCTGAGTTGCAACGCCTCAGGATATGAGAGGCAGTCATATGGGAATCGAGCACCGGCCGCAATGAAACTTAGTATTTTTCCATTCATAATTGATCAAGAGACTCTAGACACTTACCTCACTGGGAGACGAGTCGATCATTTCACTTTTCGTAGAACGCGGTTGGCCGCTGACGGATCCATCTACTCTTACACCTCAGCGTCAGACTAAAACCCATGTCCATGTATGCCTTTCTTCACGTCGCAAAGGATGTGAAAATCACAAGGTGAAAGATCCGGTCTGTACGGAGGAGGATAATGCAGTGTTTCCCAAACAAATCGCTGAATATCAGATTTCTTCCAATTGACAGTGCAGTGGCGGGTGTTATCGTGCAACCGAATGCTTCTGTCCGACTGCATTCCGACTGCCCGAGGGCAAACGGCAAAGCCAACTGTAGAAAGATCTCGTATATCCTGCGCCAAAGAAGTCCAAAGCTGTTCACACAAGCTCTAGAAAGATGATGATGAACTTCTTCGATTACAGGTGCCTACTGCCCGTAGAGGTCCTCAAGCTTGGAGCAATAACCAATGCGTAGTGCAATGAAGTTTGCAGAAACTGCGATGCCCCATAAAGTCAAAACGGCCAGGAATGCTGTCGGACAGAATCATCCCTTTACACGATATGACACGCACCCAAACAGCCAATAGAACGAAGGCTATGCTTCAGGGATTTTATTGGGAAACACTACAGCATTCCTTATACTGCCCGGATCCATCACGGATTGATTTTCGCATCTTTCGCAACCTGCAGGAAGGCAAGCGTGGATGTCGATTTCAGTCGGACGAGGAAGTGCAAGAGTAAGTGTGGTTGTTGATCCATCAGCGGCCGAAAAGTTCTACAGAACAGGAACTGAAAGCCTCGTGTCCCAGTGGGCTGAATGTCTTAACGCGTTTTGTGATTAACTTTCAAGGGAACTCTTCAAAGCTCCCGTTGTGGCGGCTGTTCAGTTTTTACTTGACTGCCCTATCACACAAACACAGTTTCTAACTGTAGTACTTGCTTAAGTGCCTTAAACCCTTAACATAAGGCTATGCCTCCTGATGTGTATGTTACGACAGCATTTAAAATTTTTAAACTTACTCAATAATGACGTGGGAGAGTAAAGTTTTGTTGCAAAGTTTCGTTGCCCCTGGAAGCCTTTAGGTAGGCAACCAGCAAACTTCTTGAACAGGCTGCAATCTTAAGGCATGAACACGAACCGGATTAGTCGTTTAGTAACGTACAGGGCTACTGAAAATCACTCGTTCCTTTTTATTGTCCTGTATATTCCAAATTGTTTCATATGCAAGTATGACTGAATCATGAAAATAATAGTAAACTCACCCAGTTCGTAATGTGCCCACCAGTTGGCGATACCGAGTGCAGAGCCTTTACAAAACGGCACAAAGTAAGTAGCAGAACATTTCGTCTACTACCCGATGTTCCTCTATCTGCAGTGATTAATCGCCACAATGTGAGTGTGGCACGCTGAATATCCTAATTAAATTATGAGGCATCAAAGAGATTCGCCGAAGGTTAATGTTTTCTGTGTAGTGTCTTAGTCGAAGCTGCCCGGGCTGTTTTTCTTCTATTAGAAGTGCTCGCTCATCAGATCTGGACTGTGGAGCAGTGGAAGAACGTCTGTTGATAGAATGAGTCTTCATTCACTTCGAGTTTACAAGACTGAAATAAGGAGAGGGTTCGGTGACGATTGGATGGCCTGAGGATTACGTGACAATCTTAGCTGATCAGATCCCTCTCATGGTTCAAAAATGGTTCAAATGGCTCTAAGCACTAAGGAACTTAAAATCTAAGGTCATCAGTCCCCTAGACTTAGAACTACTCAAACCTAACTAACCTAAGGACATCACACACACCCCTGCCCGATGCAGGATTCGAACAAGTGACCGTAGCAGCAGCGCTTCTGTCTCATTGTACAATGTTTGTACCCGAGGATTGAGGCTGTGTTCCCATTCGAAAGAGCCCCTTTTCACACAACTAGGATCGTCTACAACTAATTTACAAACTGTTGCACCTCCCCTGGCCACCAGAGTCTCCGTTTTCTACATTACGGAACATTTGTGGTGAAATTTAGAGAAAAGGATGTGTGTTCGGTTTCTATCTCCATCATCGTTACCTGTACGTGTCACAGTTTTGCTACTACGATCGTATAGGACTCCCTTAAAAACCATACACGATCTCCGTATCTACATTCTACAGGACTGGAACCTGTTTTGATTACCAATTGTTTTTCTGTATTGCATTATGCATGGAAATGCGTTTGTGATGGTTGCATATTTTTCCATCCCTGGTATATGAACCGGCGTGACAAAAGGCATGGGACAGTGACATGCACGTATACAGATGGCGGTAGTATGCTTCAAAAGTCTCTGAGCACTATGGGACTTAACTTCTGAGGTAATCAGTCCCCTGGAACTTAAAACTACCTAACCCTAACTAACCTAAGGACATCACACACATCCATGCCCGAGGCAGGATTCGAACCTGCGGCCACATCGGTCGCGCGGTTCCAGACTGTAGCGCCTACAACCGCTCGGCAATCCCGGCCGACTGGTGGTAATATTGCGTACACAAATGGCATTGCATTGGCTGCACTTTTATTTGTACTCGAGTGATTCAAGAAGAAAGTAACCCATGACAGAAATTAACAGACTTTGAACATGGAATGGTAGCTGGAGTTAGAGGTATGTACATTTAGTACATCGTTAACAAAAACAATATTCCGCTATTCACATGTTCAGGACCGTGCCGAGAATGCCAAATTTCAAGACTTACATCTCACCACCGACAATGCAGTGTCCGACAGTCTTCACATAACGATCAAGACCAGCGGTGATTTCATAGCTCAGTCAGTGTTCACAGACAAGCAACACTGCGTAAAATAACAGCAGAAACTAATGTGGGACGTAGCGACGAACGTATGCGTGTGGACAGTGCGGAGGAAATCTGGCGTTAATGGACCACAGCAGCTTACGACCGATGCAAGTGCCTTACCTAACCGCACGACATCGCCTGCACGGCTCTCCTGGACCCTAGACGACTGGAAAAACGTGGTCTGGTTAGATGAACCCCATTTCAGTTGGTAAGATATGGTGGTAGGATTCGAGTGTATCTCAGAACCCTCGAATCCATGAACAAATGTTGTCATTAAGGCACTGTAGAAGCTGCTGATGGCTGTGTAGTGGTGTATGATATGTTTACAGGGGATGGACGGGCTCCTTTGGTCAATCTGAATCGATCATTGAAGGAAAATGGTTACATTCGCTACTTGAAGATCACTTGCAGCCATTCATGTACCCCAACAGTGACGGAATTATTATGGGTGATGATGCGCTATGTCACCGGCCCACAGTGACGGAATTTTTATGGGTGATGATGCGCTATGTCACCGGGCCACAATCGTTCGCTATTGGTTTGAGGAACATTCTGTTCGAGCGAATGATGTGAACACCCAGATCTCTTGACGTGGCCCCATCGGACTATTATGGGATACAATCGAGAGGTCAGCTTGTGTAGAACACTTTCACTATTATGGACGGCTGTAGAGGGACTTCCTACGATTTGTTGAGTCCATGCAACGTGGAGTTGCTGCACTACGTCGGGGAAAAGGAGGCCCAACTCGATGTTAGGAGGAATCCCATAACATTTGTCATATGTATGTGTAATGTGGAAAGGAGAGGTTGGAATCCCACAAAAAGTTAAGTGCCTTCATGAACTCTAGCCCAGTAGTTTATTTAATTCATTTTTGAATAATTTTTAAATTTTGAGGAAAATAATTACGTTGTGTTCTATAAGAAAACGACGCTTCCTAAATGTGAGGAAGTGATTGTATAATTTAATAATGCTTCTAACTCAGCAAATCTTCTTTGTACTAAAATATTATAATATATGTGTATAAACAATGTAAACCTATCTGCATATGTTTTTTGAAAGTGAAACGAAAAATTCAACTTGAAAGTTGTTTCCATTAGCAACCATACTATTAACGAAACAGAAAGCAGGAAATGTCAAAGTAGTTGTGCGGAAGCTCACACTTCCCATTAAAAGCGGCATATATGTCCAGCTGATGACCAAATACAGCGCTACGTTGTCTGACGCTGCCTGTGGCGTTGACTGACTGTTTGTCACTACTTGTGTACTCGGTATTGGATATCGATGCAACCTCAGGGCAGCATTGTTTACTCGAGGATCTATAGAGCAAAAAACGTTACAGGTCGCGTGTTTGCACAAACATCCAGGATAAATATTGAAAAATTACCTCATATTCACAGATTACTTTAGACTATGACTGGAAGTTTAAATATAATGCTGTGGTGAGGCAGTTTCATGCTAAAAGTTTCGCAAATGAGTTTGAGTTCTGTAAACGGTCACCTTAGAATTTCATTATCAATATGTCCGCCCCTATAGCTGAGTGCTCAGCGTGACGGATTGCCATCCTACTGGCTCGCGTTCCATTCCCGGCTAGGTTTGGGAATTTCCACGCTCAGGGACTGGGCGTTGTGTTGTCTTCATCATCATTTCTTCCCCATCCAGCGCGCAAGTGGCTGAATGTGGCGTCGAATGTAATAAGACCTGCACGGAGGCGGTCGGAGCTGCCCCGCAAGATGCCTCGTGGCCAAAGACGGCAACGCCTATTTCCATTTCCATAATGAGCATAAGAGATGACAGATACAGTGACTGCTGGTAGATACGTGGACATATCAATGCAGTGGCAGTCTAGACGTAGGCAACAAGCACCTTCCCCTTTTCAGCAGGATGTAACAGTATAGAGGAGAGAACACTATCGTTCAAGAGGCCCTGGTTTCCTACGAATCATTCCGGTAAGTGACATGTTTATCTGAACACAATGCCCGTTTTGCTATAATAAAGGAGCAGAGTACCCACTATTTTGTGACAGCTGCTCACTAGGAATTCAGAGCACATAAAGATGTTCTGTCCCTGCTGCTTCAAAGTGTTCCAAGTGTCAATACCTATGTTAGATGGTGCCTACAGATGGTTGTAAGAGATCGAGAGGAACCCATCTGCAGATATCAATAAACATTAACCTGGAAGATGTAACTTAAGAAGTTTGAGTACCTAACAATACTTCAACTCCAGCGACGATGATGGTATTGTAAGGGGACGCTGGGCAACGAAATTCGCTGTTCCGGAAGATTAATGACACAACTGCAAAATTTACCAAATCGAGGTTATTGCACCAGTCATCTCTGAAAAATGTAGCACATGTAGTGAAAGGTAGTCAGAACAGTAGTTACATGTAGTGCCGCTAGACGGTAGTTGCGTCTTTGTGGAAATCTCCATTGTTGTGCCTTTGGGAAGAACATTGTCGGAATTGTCAGTTGCGTGTTTCAGTTTGGTGAGTCTAGTGACGTATCCAGTGAAACAACGACACAAGTTATAAATACTGTGGGCTTAGAATGTTTTCAACTAAACTCTTTGGTGCAAAGACGTAAGTGTACATTGTGTCATTGTTTTCCTGATGCGTGAATAACTTCTGCATCGTACGTGTTTATAGTGTCATTGTTTCCCGAACTTTTAAGTAACTTTTTTGTCATAACTGTTCTTGGCGTCGTTGTTGAGGTGAACAAAATGGCTTTTTAATACATTTAGGTCAATTTTATTTCCGTTTTGTAGAGGTAAAAGTGAGCGACCGAGCAAAGAAGATTATGCGACTTGCTCCTCAAGGGCAAGTGGAGGATAAAAAAGAGACAAGGGAAGTAAACTGTTCCATGGTAAGTGAACCGCAAGCACTGGTGAGGAGTATAGAGCAACAACTATCAAGCCCACACTGTGAAATAACAGACAAGCAAGTGAGCAAGGTGGAGTCACAGCCATTACCATCAAATATAACTCCTAGGTACTACAATTACCGGAAGCTTCAAATAAGTATGTGGTTAAAAGGGCAACCGCGACAAAATCAGTTCTGAAATGGCTGCCAGTAACATCCCCTTTGCCGAAGAGCACTTCCGATAGCAGTTCAGATTTGTCCTCTGACTCAAGTGACAATTATCGTCCATCAAGCAGCGATGAATCGTCTAATTCAAGGTAAAACTCAGTCGTCCATAAGGAAAAATCTCCCATTAAAAAGCCTAAAACAGAATTCGAAATGTTAGCAACTGGGTCAGGGTCAAAGCCAAAACGTTCAGAAACATCATGTACGGGCAAAACTGCCAAGGCTCGAAAAATAGGTTCTCCGTGTGCTGATAAATGTATTCTCTCTTGTACAAATAATGTAACAGAAAACTATAGGTGCCACCTGTTCACGAATTACTGGACACTAGGATCGTTACAAAGGCAACGGGCTTTTCTAAATACATGCATTGAAACACTCGTTCTCAAATATCGTCGCCTTACTGCCCAAGGTCCTAGAAAGCCAAATTGCGTTTTGTAGTTGGTGAAAGATGAGCAAAACATTCGTCCATGCAAAACATTTCTGATAAGCACTTTGGGAATAACTGAAAGGCAAATCCGCAATGTTATCGAAACGAAAAGGACTGGGAATGGGATTGCACCTGTGAACAAAAGAGGACAACATGGATAACACCGTAATGCCGATTCAGAAATACTGGAGTCAGATAGAAAACACATAAACTCAATTTTCCATATGGGGAGTCACTAAGTAATAAGTGAACAAGAGTATTCATCGATGTTTGATTGCAACGTATTTGTATTCAGTACAAAGGCTGGATATTCGGTCCATTACGGACAAGTATTTGATTTGTGGTCATACCTAGTACGAGGGAGACGCGGTTCACAGCATCATTGAGGGAACAGTTAATAGTGCTAAGAACTCAGGGCCAATTTATGGACCCGACTAATACATATCAGCAATCCGAAATGCAAAAAAGAAGCGAAATCCGGTACATCTCATAGGAATGGGTTTTTCAGATTTCAATGAGATAAAAGCTTTGAATGATGAGATGGCTCCTTACATAGCCTAGAACGTTGACGGGAGTATTTTCAAAGTGTCTGAAATTAAATTATGTCGATGTGAAAGGGAAGTGATGGTTTCAGTATAATAACAGCTACAAACAGTCCGAGCAGGAACAAGTTCAGTTCAACGGGAGAAAGAGACGTTTAACCCGAAATGTAGATGGGAGTCATTTGGCTCTGAAACCTGCTTATACTACAAAAATTAACCTCTCAGGAAACATAATTGAAGATTTAAACAATTTGGTTAACAGCAACCTCATTCCTAAATATTACAATATGGTTCTCTTTCTGCATAAATGTAATTTGTTGCTTTTATGGAAGTTCTTTATTTCACTTAGTATATTATTCTATATCAGTTATAAGATTCAAATAATAAAAACGACAATAAAACAATGAAACTGTAAGAGTGAACAAAAAATTATGATTTAGAGATATATCTACTTTTCCCCCACACACCTTTTTTTTAGCCGAATTTGTTAATTTCGATAATAATGCCGGAAGAACAATGACACATTTACTTAAAGGATTGCAAAGTATTGAAAGGTGTGCTGTTTTAATGAAATAATTTTTGTATTTCGTAGAGAACACATAGTCACTATTAGGTCAACTTACAGTTCCATAGATAATTTTACAGTTATTTTATGAAATTTTAAAAAATGTCGTTTGGTTTTCTGCCTCTCCTATAAACTATTCATTTTGACAGTAAGTCATTGTTCTTCTGGAACAGCGGTAGGAGGTATACAGGTTTTCTTCTTATTCAGTTGGGACAGGAGGAGGAAATCAGTGTTTAACGTCCTGTCGACAATAAGGTCATTGGTCAATGTAGACCAAAGAAACTAAATTTGGTCACACGTTAGTAACATGTATGTAACAGGCAAAGTTCCTAATTCGTAATTATCTTTTATATCACTACCCAAACTCACTTAACCACGGGTTTTTTACCACGTCGATCACAAATCTAAGATTTAAAAAAATGGTTCAAATGGCTCTGAGCACTATGGGACTCAACTGCTGTGGTCATCGGTGCCCTAGAACTTAGAACTACTTAAACCTAACTAACCTAAGGACATCACACTTCTGTAAAATATCTGGGAGTATGCCTGCGGAACGATTAGAAGTGGAATAATCATATAAAGATAATTGTTGGTAAGGCGGGTGCCAGGTTGTGATTCATTGGGAGAGTCCTTAAAAAACGTAGTCCATCAACAAAGGAGGTGGCTTACAAAACACTCTTTCGACGTATACTTGAGTATCGCTCATCAGTGTGGGATACGTACCAGGTCGGGTTGACGGAGAAGAGAGAGAAGATCCAAAGAAGAGCGGCGCGTTTCGTCACAGTGTTATTTGGTAAGCGTGATAGAGTCATGGAGATGTTTAGCAAACTCAAGTGGCAGGCTCCGGAAGAGAGGTGCTCTGCATCGCGGTGTAGCATGCTATTCAGATTTCGACAGAAGAGATCACGAATGTAAAATTAGAGAGATTGAGTGCGCACGGAAGCTTTCTGGCAGTCGTTCTTACCGCGAACTATATGCGACTGGAACAGGAAAGGGAGCTAATGACAGTGTCAGGTAAAGTGCCTTCCGCCACACACTGTTGGGTGGCTTGCGGAGTATAAATGTAGATGTAGATGTAAAATTAAGTAAAATACGTCTCTCCAATAAGATGTGGATGAATCCTACACAATAATATTAATCGCTGCTAAGCGAACGCCACGGAACACGACAGTAGGCGTTCGATTGTTTAGCCACCACCGGCCAGCAAAACGTGCGACTCTCCGAACGCCGCGGCGTAGGAGCCGGGTGGCAGCGACGCGTTAGCAGGTCACGACCTGCTGTGTTCAAGCCCGTAAATGTTTCGCTACTCGACGGCACTGTCAACGCTGTCACTCTGTCAGAATTATTATGTTGCACACGCGAGGAAACACGTCTACAAGACGTAGAAGTGCTGCCAGGGGGAAGTGACAAAGTTGCGGAACGCAGCGAAGCTGAAGTTCCCGAAAAAGAAAGCAAGACTTGGTGCAGCCCGTTCTGCATGACATCGAACAGCTCCGAAGAGAAGTGGCGGAGGAAAGGAGCGAACTACTCTGGCATTCGTCAATAAGGCAGCCCAAACCTCTCTCTTTCTATTTTATACGCAAGACATCTCGAGATCGCGATACGGAGAGGGAATACTCTACAATCTTTACATGGGATTTCACAACCGACAGTTTTGCTGTGAAAACAGATTCGCCCAACACATACTACCAACAAAAATCATTGTATTTAACGGTTCCGAATCAGCCATGGAATTCTGGACGTTGCTTCCATTGTTTTCGGTACATCTGGTTTCTGTGTAGTTGTTTCTCTGAGCTTTCGCCCTCTTCTCCTTTTCTGAAATGACACGGCCTTCTCTCTTGCCTGATTGAGATCACACATAAGTTCCCGTTCACTGAATTAGAATGAATATTTTTTCAAGAATTTCAGTAGTTCCTTTTAATTAAGCATTTTACTGTCCGATTTTCTCTCGATGATTCCAGATGACGTTGTGCCTTAAATAATAGTCTTAACTAGTCTTCAATAAAAATAGTTAAGCAAATAATTTTTTATGTAAATTGAACGCAGTCAAACACTGATTAACATTTACGCAAGAAATAGGATTTTAGGAAACTCACCATGAGATTTGGGGGGGGGGGGGGGGGGGTAGGAGGGTCGTGCCAGATCTCACTCCGTGTCACCAATGTGTGTGTGTGTGGGGGGGGGGGGGGGGAAGGATAAAAGTCAAAATCGCCTCACGTTATAAATGGATTCACCCCACCCCCCGCCAAGCATTAAACGGATAATGTCAGTGAAACTATAAGCATTACTTCCTCAATGTAGGTTTCCATGCTGCACCACAGACAGAAGTCTAATGAGATGTGATCTTAGGATTTTGCAGGCCAGTCCCGTATATACTGAAGCGCCAAATAAACTGGTTTAGGGATGCGTATTCAAATACGGAGATACGTAAACGGGAAGGATACGGCGCAGCGGTCAGCAAAGTCTGTGTAACACAATAAGTAACTGGCACAGTTGTTAGAGCTGTTACTGCTGCTACAATGGTAGGTTATTTAGATATAAGTGAACCTGGTGTCACAGTCGGCGTACGAGCGTTGGGACACAGTATCTCCGAGGTAGCGATGAAGTGGCTATCTTCCTGTACGACTGTTTCACCAGTGTACCGTGAATATAAGGAATCCTGTAAAATGTCAAATCTCCAATATCGCTGCGGCAGGCAGGAGATCCTTCAAGAACGGGACCAACGACGACTGAAGAGAATCGTTCAACCTGACATAAGTGCAACCCTTCCGCAAACAGCTGCAGATTTCAATGCTGGGCCATCAACAAGTGTCAGCTTGCAAACCGTTCAATGGAATATCATCGATATGGGCTTTCGGAGCCGAAAGCCCACTCGTGTACCCTTGATGATTCCGTGACAAAAAGCTCTACGCCTCGCCTGGGCCTATCAACGACGACATTGTACTGCTGATGAATGGAAACACGTCGCCTGGTCGGACGAGTCTCGTTTCAAATTCTATCGAGCGGATGTACGTGTATAGCTATGGAGAGAACCTCATGAACGCATGGACCCTGCATGTCAGCAGAGGCTCTCTAACGGTGAGGGGAGTGTGCAGTTGGAGTGATATGGGACACTCGATAAGTCTGAGAGGTGACACGTACGTAAGAATCCTGTCTGATTACCTGCATCCATTCATGTCTACTGTGCAATTACAGCAGGACAAGACACCCCACATGTCAGAATTGCTACAGAGTGGCTCCAGGAACACCCTTCAGACTTTAAACACTTCCTCTCGCCACCGAACTCCCCAGACATGGACATTATTGAGCATATCTGGGATGCCTTGCACCTTGCTGTTCAGAAGAGGTATTGAGCCCCTCGTACTCTTACGGATTTATGAACATCCCTGCAGGATGCATAGTGTCGTTTCCCTCCAGCACAACTTCAGACATAAGTTGAGTCCATGCCAAGCCGTGTTGCGCTATTTCGGAGCTCCTGCGAGGGACCTAAACGATATTAGACAGGTGTACCAGTTTCCTTGGATCTTCAGTGTATATACGTATCTATAAACGCGAGTGTATTAGAGTGAATAAGTATTTGCAATTTTTTCTAACATCATTTTCCTATTCTTAAATTTATAAAGGAATTATACATTATATATATTACAAACATATGTCTATAAAAAGACACCCATATTCTAATGTAATGTTGTGTCACAATTTCAGAGCATTGGATCGAAAACTTTATAATTAGAAACATTTATAGTTTCGAATACTAATGTCTTTCATACATCTACTGGAACGTCATCTGGTGTAAAAGTCATAGAAATGTAAATGACGGGTTGTTTACATTTTTGACTGATTGCTTTTAAATTTTGACACAACGTTGAAATCTAATATAATGTGTTTTAGGTACCTATTAATGTAGTACACATATATAAGTTTTTGAGATTGTTTATAACTACGTTTCCCTGGTATTAAATTTATTTATTTCATATTTAGTGACAGGTAAAAACAAGCAACAGGAAAAAATTATTAATGTAGAGGAAGGAAATTTCAGGAATAGATATCGTAGGTAACATTTTTGACTGTTCCACAAAATTTCGGGCGAACTGCAGGATGTTTGCAGCTTCCTGCCACAGGAAGTTACCAACATCCGGCTGTTTGCCAGAAATATTGTGGAACAATTTGTAGGCCTGGATAGTTTTAAATGTCAACATTTTAACTGGTTAAGATTGGAAGATCGCTGGTTAATATAGCGGGAGATACGCCACTGAAAAAGTGAAATTTTTAGCCGGTGTAACAACCATAACGTTGGATGCAAGTCTGTAAACGTACATTGTGTTGTTCAGGTACCGGATGTCAGTTTGTGGAAGGGAGTTCCATGCATGTTGCACTTGATGGGTCAACACAGGGACTGTTATTGCTCTTTGTATATGAGACTCGAGTTATCCTCCGATGGTGTTCCATACTTGCTCGATTTATGATCGAGCAGGCCAAGACAACATGTAGACACTCTGTAGAGTATGTTGGGCTAAAACAGCGGTATGCGGGCGATAATTATCCTGTTGGAAAACACCCTATGGAACGCTGTTCGTGAATGGCAGTACAAAATGTCGAATCACCTAATTGACGTACAATTTTGCTGTCAGGATGCGTTGCATAACCACAGATGCAACACGACACACCAGAGCCATACGTCGAATACGATGGTCTTCTCTCTCGGTACTCATTGTGGCCGTCCCGAGGTTTGCGACCCTGTATTCTCACGACCACCACAGCCAGCTATCATGTACAAAGTCTACATTCCCGCCACGTCTTTCTGCAGTACCGCAGGAGGTACATTCAGCTTCTCGTAACCTTACTACATACCTCGTTCGAGCTCAGTGAGGTGTTGACAGTGGCGTCTTTGTCATCTTAAAAGCACTCTGGACTATCGTCGACTCACCACGTCAATCTAAAAGGTAACAAACACTCACAATCGTTACAGCGTGTATTTAAAGCAAACCTCATCTGCATGTTCACAGTAGTAATACTTGTGTCACTCTTACACGACTTGCGCGAAATTAGAAAGGACGTCAACTTTCAGATATAGAAACATGGCATCCAACTTTCGTCTATGTCACACAACTCCTTCTAGGAGTTGCGACTTTTTCCCTACCAGTGTATAAAAAGAGCTGTAGATAAAAACACCAGCGAATACCAATGGAACATTGTGTCAAAAAATTTTAGATCATTCACTCAAAATCTTTTGCAGATATGTGACTAGCAGCATGTGCATTATCTGTATAAGTACAACCGGCAACCGGAGATAGTGTTCATGCATTGCCTTAAAATTTTTGACGCAACGTTGCATTCGAATTTTCGAGTGTTTTATATACCTACTGGAAAGATATATATATATATATATATATATATATATATATATATATATATATATATATATATATATGTGTGTGTGTGTGTGTGTGTGTGTGTGTGTGTCTGCGTGTTGGGAACCGAATATGAGAATATGATATGAATGTTAATGTCAGATAAACAGAAATTTAAACGATGTACATCTCAGATAAGCTTGATAACGCGGACTGCTGACTGTGCACAACCGCAGAGCCAAAGATACTGTTTCTGTTCAGAGATTCTAGTGTTAGCGTAAGAGAGCGCTGGGCGCACAGTTGTAGGTAGCTGTCTGGGAGCGAAGGACGCTGGAGTAAGTTGTTTTTGTGGTGTGCTGTGTGGAGCCACTAAATGTTAGGTTAATGTCAATATTGTTGAACATGGAAACAGAAGTCTTAGTACAAACAAGATAAAGATGTTAAATATCTACAATGTTGGTTTTGCCAGCGCATTAGTTAGATAAGTTGGCTGATAATCTGTAATCGTTGAGTAACTCCAGGATATACGCGAACAGATTTGATAAAAATGCTAGTTAGATATTTCACTTCTGTAATGCTTCTAAGATTTTAGACAGAGCTCTATGTAATTTAATTATTTTCATTTGTGTTTGATTATTGAGATTACATGATACGTGCTGTTTAAATCTCATTGTTTGTGAATCAATTGTGAGTAATGTATATTCAGTTGTCTGATGTTATTGAACAGACGAACAATAAAATGTTGCTAAAGAAAAAAATCATTGTTAGTAACTCACCAGAATTATATGTTTTTCAAAGAAGTGGGATTTTTCATAGATGTTTTGAGTTATCAGCCGAAACAATTTCATGTGCACTTCAATGTATTACAGCCAGAATTTCACATTGCTGAGCTAGTAGCTAGGGTATATATATATATATATATATATATATATATATATATATATATATATATATTTTACGCAGGGGCTAAAGTTAACAGTTTTGAACAGGGCCAGATGATTCAGTGCCTAAAATGCTGAAATGCTGAATGTATTTCGCAATTACTGTATTTTTTTCGTAATGGTAGTTACTTTGCCCAATCAGTTCGTACAAAGTTTTTCCTAACATTAACACAGAGTAAGCACACCACTAGCACTTACAACACGCTACACGATTATTTTAGTTTAGTTTTCATTCCACAATCAGGGATTCATTCAATGTGATGGTAAAGTTTTTCTTTTTATAAAGAATGTTATAATATATGGTGGTTTGTAACGAGAATATTACTGCGGAATCAGAATTTGCCATGATAATAAAAAATGCTGAAGGATAGTGAGAGTAGAAAGAGTTGATGGACCGAAGGTTGAGAGCAAATGGACACAGAAATCAGGAATGAGGAAATGGGCGGAGAGAAGGGGCAGCAGGAGCTGGTGGGATAGGAGAAGGGTAAGATGGACAAGGAAAGGTGGGCGGAGGTGATTGACTGAAAGACAAGGAGGGAGAGACGACGAAAAGAGATGGAGATGGAGGGGAAGGAGGAAGAGATGGACGAAGGAAAGTGGAGAGGGAAATGGACAGAGACCACGGATAGAAGGAGATTAGAATGTATATCCAATTCCCATACATATTAGAAACGTGTGCTTTCTCTTTTCTTTCTTTTACATTTAAGCACACTGCGTCACAGCAATGTGTGGCTGGGTACAGATAGTTCGTGAAATATGTTTTGAAATAAATCAATACCTCATTATTTTTATTTATGGAATTAAGGTCACAGTCAAATGAAACAAAGAAAGAAATTCTTGCAATCGATATGTGGCATACAGCAAACCAGTGCTTAACACTGTTGGTTAAAAACAGTTTTGGTGGCAATTTATTTTTCAAGGACGCGTGTCGCCTTATTTAGGCATCTTCAGGTTATCTTTTCAGGTGGACACGAGTGACACCAACATCAGCATAACGCGTTCCCATTCACAGGAGCGAGTAACAGAATAAAATAATTCTATTACTCGCTCCTGTGAACGGGAACGCGTTATGCAGATCTTGGTGTCATTTGCGTCCACCTGAAAAGATACCCTGAAGATGCCTAAATAAGGTGAAACGCAGTGCTGAAAAATAAAAAAACTAAAATTGCAACCAAGACTGTTTTTAACCAATAAACAAAGAAAGCTCAACAGGGCTCCATTATTTCGGCCAGATTTATCAGTCGAAAGGTCTTCCCTTTGCATAACATAACTGACAGGAACTTTCTTCAAAAATTAATAATAATAATAATATAGACTCTTGATTTGGACAGATTCGTACAACGAAAAATACAAATAAAACAGAAACACGCTTCGTGATGTTTCGTTTACACTTTGTCTTTCTCTTTCTTGCGCTAAGGATCCATTTCGATCACTTAAAAGTCGTTAAAAAGAAAATGATACCATAGGGTAAAATCAGAATAGAATATGAAAGCTATATATATGAACAGAACTTCAAGGTGTCCATTACGAATTACATGTGTATTACGTAATATTACGTGTTTTGTTTTTATTACTGGTGGTAGGCTTCGTGAAAGATTAATCCCTTTTTCATGTTTGGGACAACACCTCACATATGTTCTCCCTCTTCCCTTCTGTATGCCGATCCTTTGACAGTCCATTAATGTAAAAGTTTCTAAACAAATTTAAATACACAAATATTAAAGACACATTGGAGGTCAATCAAACACCATTAGCAACTAGCAAACAGAGAAATGTCAAGTGACGGCAGGGATAGGCTGCAAGTGCATAACGTCTGTCACCCATTCAGTATCAACTTAGAGGAATTTTATTTTTATTAAATTATATCACTTTCTGTTTGCACTTACATTATGTAAGTAGGCTGTTTAGGATTTTTTATTGGTAACGCCGCCGCCACGTAGCGCTCTGTATGAAAATCACTGGCTGTGCTGTGCGCAGTCTGTGTTTAGTTTGCATTGTTGTCTGCCATTGTACTGTTGAGCAGCGGCAGCTGGATGCTAACAGCACGTAGCGTTGCGCAGTTGGAGGTGAGCCGCCAGCAGTGCTGGACGTGGGGAGAGAGATGGCGGAGTTTTGAAATTTGTAAGAATTGGTGTCATGAACTGCTATATATATTATGACTAGTGAGGTAAATACATTGTTTGTTCTCTATTAAAATCTTTCATTTGCTAACTATGCCTATCAGTAGTTAGTGCCTTCAGTAGTTTGAATCTTTTATTTAGCTGGAAGTAGTGGCGCTCGCTGTATTGCAGTAGCTTGAGTAACGAAGATTTTTGTGAGGTAAGTGATTTGTGAAACGTATAGGTTAATGCTAGTCAGGGCCATTCTTTCGTAGGGACTTTTGGAAGTCTGATTGCGTTGCGCTAAAGATATTATGTGTCGGTTTAAGCACAGGCGTGTATAATTGTTCAAAGAGGACGTTTCACATAGACCAGTCTTATATAAATTTTTCTAAGGGGACGTTTCATATGTCAACCCTTAGCCGAGGATACCTCACTGGAATCTTCTGATTTTTTCTTGTAGTTTGTGTAATTAATGTAGATTTTTTTTATTGCTAGCGCGTAATCATAGAGGGAATTTCCTTTGTAGTTGTAGTCTTTCATTGTTGTACAGTACAACAGTTGTGGCATGCATGTAGAGTTGCACCAAGTATTTCGCAGCTGCGCTTGCAATTAACTAGATATTATTTTCAGTGCTATGTTAATGTGTTCTTTTATTTTTGCTCTTCAAATTGTGCTTTTCTGTGTTATCGTGTGAAATATTGTGACAACAATGGCGTGTGAAAAACGTAATACTAGGCTACAAAGTAAACTGAGAAATGACAGTGAAGACGAAAGCAATGTGTTAGCGCCACCATGTAATGAATTCACAAATGTTCAAAGTTGTAATTTGGTAATAGTGCATAGGGAAATGGAGCGGGCTGCAAATAATGGTGTAGGAAGTGATACAGTTAGTGAACAGGGAAGCATTATCGATCGATTGGTCGGCAACAGCTAGCGTCAGGAATCCGATATGACAGGACACAATCTTGCAAATACTGTACATTCAGGTTTTGCGTCCTCACCGTTTTCTCAAATAAGCGGAGACACATTTTCTGCTTGTCAAACTGTGAATGTTGCCGGTGCAAATGCACTGCCGAAAAGCATAGATGATCAGATTCCAGACACTAATACATTATTATTGCAATTAATGCAACAAATGAAACAAAACCAGAGACAAAAACAGCAACAGTTAGACACAATGGAAGAAAATCGTCAAAAGTTAGACACAATGGAACAAAATCAGAGACAAACACAACAAAAGCTTCAAAAGTTACACACAATGGAACAAAATCAGAGACAAACACAGCAACAGTTAGACACAATGGAACATAATCTTCGGAAGTTAGACACCACACTTGAACAAACACGTTAAGATTTAACTACTGAGTTACATAACATTGAATCGAAATGTCAAAAAATCTGTAATGACGTAAAAACACAAATTTGTGAGCATTTTCAACCTATTTTTTCGCGGCATGAAAACTCATTACAGAATCACGAAGCAGCCATATAAGAATTAAAAACTGTTGTTCGTGAAAATCACGACACCTTGCAAGCTAAAATGGACTCAGTTGCATCCACCGATTCGGTTACGCAACTTGCAATAACTCAGGAAAGCTTAAAGGACGCAGTAGATTCGATTTCAACACAAATGGACACTCTGAAACTTGGTTCAGAAAAACACACTGAGGAAATGTGTTCACTATCGGAGAAAGTAGCCGAACTTTCGGATCAGTTCACTAATTTATCTACGAAGGTAGATGATAATTTGAATGACACAAAACCGGTAATCTTTAATGACAGAAGAGTTCGAACAAATTAGGAAATTCAAACAAAATCAAAATCAAATTAATACGCAACACCAAAGAGAAATCCGGGAAGTACAAGATCAGCTGACACAGGTAATACAAGAATTACGTATTTCAGAGGACTCTCGCACACGAATACGGGAAGAGGGACATAAAAATACGGAACTGACACAAAATAATAACACAGGGCACTTTGGAGATTATGAAAGAAATTGGCGAAGTACACCGAATTTTGAGATGGAACCGCCGAAACGACGTACCAATGACCGACATGCGACCCGCCGACACGATGATTTTGACTATAAGCTGTTCATTACTACAAGCAAATTCAAAACATTTAAGAATTCTGGCAACGACATTCATCCACAAGCGTGGCTTCATCAATTCTCTCATTGTTCCCCCCCCCCCCCCCCCAACAGGTCATTAGAGCACAGATTAGAATTTATGTGTGGCTATTTAGAGAATGAATCAGCTGTAAGAATTCGATCGGTCATTCACGATTGCCACAGCGAAGGAGAATTTTACCATGCCTTCCTCTCAGCATATTGGTCTCAAGCCACACAAGACCGAGTAAAACATGGCATCATAATGATGAAAAATTTCGAACAATCAGAATTTTCAAGTCTTGTGAAATATTTTGAAGACATGTTACATAAGAATCAGTATCTTTCAAACCCATACAGCCCGTCAGAACTCATCCGCATTTGCTTAATCAAATTTCCTGAACATTTACGGCATATTATTTTGGCAGGCCGTTGCAAAGACGACACTGAAGCTTTTCAGCGACTCTTACAAGAACTGGAAATTGACACTGACAATTGCGGAACGCGAAAACAGGAACACAACAATTACAGGTCACATCCGTCGCAATTCCGAGATGAAAGAAATAATAACTGGACACGACAAGGCTATTCTCACAACACAAATCGTGACCAAAACAGACACCACCCGTATGACAACCGTTGGCAGAGTAGTAATAATTACAGGGAAAGATCACCTCTCTGCAGTAGTGACTATCACAGAGACAATCAGAGAAACAGACAATATAGGAACCAAAATAATTATTATCAAGGGAGACAGAATAACTTAAGACGTAACGGTCCAGCGTGCAGATACGATTCAGGGAGAAATTCTCCACCACGTGACCGACAAGAAAGAAATTATGGAATCCACCGACATGACGACATACGATATGATCGTAACGACAGACCTGAATTGCAGCAGAACTGGCGTGATTCAAACAGAGCAGGGCTCTCTCGACAAGGTGAATTTGTAGAAGTTAGATCTCCAAATCCCAATAACGACGCGCGCCAACAAAGACACAATAGGCAATGACTCATACCGCTGGCAGCCACAAAACGTACTTATGAAACTGACGACGCAGCTGCCGTAGCTAGTAATTACGTTAAAATGGAAGACATTAGGGACATATTACTCCAGGAACACGACGTAAAACATAACAACATTGCATATCCTGTGATTCACATTACTGTAAATGGCGTAAAATTTACGGCAGTACTTGACTCAGGCAGTCCAATTTCATTAATTAGTGAAACACCTTTTAGCAAATGCAAAAAATCGAACGATTGCCCCACACTTCCGTTACGCAAGATTAAACTACAAGGTGCAGTCACTGGAAAAAGTGTAGATGTACGCCAACAAACCAACTTAGAATTCTTTTGTCAGAGCCACAGCTTCTCTATGAACTTTCTTATTGTTCCATTGTTGTCGACGGAAATTATACTGGGAGTAGACTTTTTGAATGAATACAAAGCAATCTTAAACTTTCACGATGCTGAAATAAGTTTAGAGAAAGAAGGTAAGTCAATAGCTTTGAAATTTGAAGATTGGCTCTCAAACCATGACGAGGAAATTAATCGGCTTTACCTTCTGTTAGACAACAGTTCGGAATTTTCTACGGAACTAGACAGTAACAGTCGCTCTGCAAGTACTGACAGGGATGATGTCGACGGCACATTTGAAACTAATGAGTTAATTCAGAATAAAATTCAAACAATTGAGAATTGTAATGACACTGATAGGCAGGACCTTTTTCAGATTTTACAAGCACATTCCACAGTTTTTACTCACAAAACAGGAACAATCAAGGGATTTCAATACCAATTTCGTGTTCGTGGGCATACTAAATTTTGTGTTAGACCATACGTAATTACAGCACATTATAGGGACCGTGTTAGAACAGAAATACAATCTATGCTTGACGACGGCATTATGGAGCCTGCAGTAAGCTCATACAACAATCCATTACATGTTATTGAGAAGAAAAATGGATCGATCAGGCTTGTCTTAGATTCGAGACAAATCAATACTATCATTATTCCTGAAACAGACAGGCCGCAAACATTGGAAGAACTTCTTCAAAATTTTAATGGTGTAAAAGTGTTGTCTTCCATTGATCTCAGATCCAGCTTTTATCAGATCGAACTTCATCCAGAATGTAGAAAATATACAGCTTTCCTTTGTTTCGGCGTTTGTTATCAGTTTCGGAAACTTCCTTTTTGTTTGAACATTTCCTCGCCAGCATTCATTCGCGGGCTAAATTCCATATTACCTGAGCTCTTAAAACGTCACATCACCTTATATGTGGACGATATTCTGATAGCAGAAGCCTCATGGGAACAACATAATCGCATCCTCAACAGCGTGTTACATATTTTTGCAGAATATGGAATTACAGTTAACTTGGAAAAGTCTGAATTCGGTAGGACAAAAGTGAAGTTTTTGGGACATATTATTTCTTCTGAAGGCATCCAGCCGGATCCTGAAAAGTTAGAAGCAATCAGAGCCATTCCAGTTCCATCCACAAAAAAACAAGTCCGCAGTTTTCTAGGTCTCGTAAATTTTTACCGTCGTTTTCTGAATATGCAAATTCTAGTTACACCAAAACTTTGTTCTCTCATTGGAAAAAAATACTATTTGGAACTGGGACGAAGAAGCACAGTTGGAATTCAATTCTTTGAAAGAATCGTTACTTAACGCGGCAATACTAGCTCATCCAGATCTCTCACAAGATTTTTACCCTAGCACGGATTCTTCTAAAGTCGGTCTTGGTGCCCATTTATTTCAAGAAGCCACAGAAAATGACATTACTGTTCAGAAAACCATTGCTTTTGCTAGCCGAGTGCTAACAAAATCTGAAAAAAATTATTCCGTTACTGAATTAAAAGCTTTAGCTATCGTTTGGGCATTTAACAAATTCCGTTTCTTTCTTTATGGTAAGCACGTAAAAGTATACAGTGACCATCGTGCATTACAATTTCTTATGTCTTCAAAATTAAATCATGACAGGTTAAAACGTTGGGCGTTGTTTCTGCAAGAATTCCACTTCACAGTAGTCTACATTACCGGCAAGGAGAACATTGTTGCGGACGCATTGTCACGCGCACCGGCTGGGCTTGAGAAAAGTAACACAGAAAGCAACCTCGAGAGAAATTTCAGTATTCTTTACATCCAGAAAGTCGCCTTTGAAAACTTCATCACCACATCTTTAAAGGACATAGCTCATGAACAAGATAAAGATCCGATTTGGAAAGACATCAAAAGTAAATGGCATGAAAAGACACACACACAGATTCGGCATTATTATCTGGTTAGAAACAACATACTGTTCAAACGATGCACTATTGATGACAAGCTATGGGTACTTTGCATTCCAGACGATTTTGTTAATAAGCTCATTTGGTACATTCATTTCAGCTATGCACATTTTGGTCCACGAAAATGTTATCATATTCTTCGAACGACTTGTTATTTTAACAATATGGGAAAGAGAATTCGAAGAGTCTTGTCTATTTGTAAACTTTGGCAAAAGGCGAAACCATCCACTGTCACTCATCGTGCTCCATTGTTTCCTATCATTCGTTCTAAATTAAAAGAATTTGCTGCTGTTGATCTCTTGGGACCGCTTGTCAGAACATCTAATGGATTTTCGTACGTTCTAGTCGCTGTTGAACTTACTTCAAAATTTGTTTCTTTCACTCCGTTACGTAAAGCCACTGGACGGTCTGTATCCAACGCCTTTGTTAGAAATTTCTTACGTGAAGTTGGACACGTTAGTAAAGTAATTTCAGATAATGGACCGCAATTCAGATCTGCTGTTTGGTCACGCATGCTTCGTAACCATAAAATCAAATCTGTTTTTATTTCATTGTACTCACCACATTGTAACCCGTCTGAACGGATTATGAAAGAAATCAGTAAGCTTTGCAGACTTTATTGTCACAGAAAGCATCAGCATTGGGACAGATATTTACACTTATTTCAAAACGTGCTGAATGAAATGCCTCATAACTCCACTGCTTTACCACCTGTTCTTGTACTGAAGAATAAACAACCACCAAACAGAATCAGAGAGCTTGTACCTTTTCCGAATACACGTAAACTTCAACACAAAGACATAATTGATTTGGCTATTAAAAATATAAATTCTGCTGCAGACAAAAGGAAAAAATTACACGGTAAAGCAAATGCAAAGAAATTATATATTGGTCAGAAAGTTCTCATTAAAGCTCATCCATTGTCACATAAGAAGAAACACTTGAGTCACAAATTCTTTCTAGTTTACAATGGACCTTAAAGAATCCGACGTATACCACATGATAATTGCGTTGAAGTAGAAACTCTGCGTACTAGGAAGAGTAAAGGTTTACACCACATTTCACATGTAAAACCGTTTATGGAAAGATAATCTGCTTTTTAACTTTGTCTTTGCCATAAAACATTTCACTTCACATTTCTAGTATGCTTTGTCACACTGAGAAACTGTTAACATGCAACAATGTTTGAAGTTTACTATCCAGTCTAGAACCTACGGAACATATTTAAACAGAAATTACGAATGCAGTGTTATAGTGAACAGACGTCACAGTGTTATTGTGCGTGTACATTCTTGCTTGTTTGTTGCACGATTACGTAACGACCACAGGGCTCAAATACTTAGAACATTTACCAGTATTGCTAATGGGATTTTAATGCAACCTTTCGGTTTACTTGAAAATACATTCTGGATTTAAAGTACTTTCTGTGAGATACCAGATGATACAGCGGTTAGTTTATGTGACAGCTACACGATTTTATCACGACGCTACTAATGAGTGACAATTTACAATGTTGCTGTTGCACTGTATCTGTTTTATATCTGCACAGCTTTTCTGTATTATTCTGGAAATTAAAACATGTTTTAGTAGTAACGTTTGTGGTATAGCTACAATGAGACAGCCTTTTCTGTAGCACAGCAATACGTACAGTACAGTACTTACTTCATCACGGCAATAAGCGTAATAACTAAGATATCTATACGCAAAGCATTTCAATTTCGTTTATCATGAGGTAAGTACATTGACTTCTGCAGAACTTAGCTTTCGGAGGACAACAACTACGACACTTCCACAGAGATTGTCTTACAGCAAGACGCACATTTAGCGCTACAGGACACACATTAAACTATTTATTTTTCAACATATTTGAATTACAAAGAAAGTTTTCCGTGATACATTTCATTCGATTGCTGTAATCTGTAACACCTGAGGATATAATTACATTATCCTCAGGGGGGTACACGCTTACTTTGTGTACCATGTGTTTGGCAAGCACAAGGAGCCCTAGCTAATATGGTATGTACTTATACAATTTTACACATCGGTGCCATATTTCTCTAACACATAAATTACACAGCTATCTGATAATTTAACTGAGAGACAAACTTTTTTTTACTACATCAGTGACAGATGTTTACGTAATTACACTTATGAAATTGTATTTTGTCTGTACTGTGTGAACCCTTCACATTTTTTTCGGAACCATTGTGATGCTATGAGAGCTTTGAATGATGTATTTAGTATGGGATCATGATTTTTAAAGTACATTTGAGGTAGATGACACTTTTGACATGACCAGAGAATTTTTTTAGGTTTTAAAATTATTGGAGAAAGCTACGACGATTTTGAGAGTTGACTGAGGAGTTATGATGTTATTATTACGATGACTGTGTGTATTATGCTGCTGAGGTTTGTTTATGATCAATAAGCTGATGCTATATGAGGAATTTGATTATGCTACTTATCTATTATGATGAAATATTGAAGATGTGTCTACGAATATGTATATGTGTAATAAAGCAAGGAATAATGAGTAGTGGTTAGGGACTCTGGTTTGTGAAAAAGGATGTTGGAAACCGAGAATCGTACTTTACGTGTTATGAAATGTGTTTATATGCGTGAATGTATCACTACGCTGGTGAAAATTTTTTGGACACTATTATATTTAAATGGTTTTATTTCTACAGATTTTTAACGCAAATTCTTGACCTGTGAATTTTTTTATATGAGACTGCCACTGTAGCGGAAACTGGTGTCGTAAATATTTCCATAAGACAGTTAAGTGACCACCTGCACGTAATGCGTCGTGGGCACCCAGCTGCGCGACAACCACTTGACAAAAAAAGCCATTAGTGTGTGCCTTTCAGAGGCACAGGTGGATAAAAAAAGGAGGTCTTATCCTCTCTATTGACATTCCTTTGTAGAAAGCACCGCAAATACGACACGCTCATTACTGAGAAAGATACTTACATCTGACACCTGATTATAACAAACGTCTTTCTACGAAAGTTGAGAGAATTCTACTAACTTATAAAATGTCACATGACTATTGAATGATATTTTTATGCTTTGTCAGTAGTTGCTTATTTCATTTGATATCTGTTATCCAGCTGTGTTGCAGCTTTGGTTTTATAAAATTAAATGCATTTGCTAATGTGAACACTTTCTGTCAGCAGATCTATTAAATAATTATTTTATGATCCACATTCTGCGAAAAAGGAGCTCTTGGAATGGAAAGAGCAATAAGAAGCGACTAATAACAGTAACTGTATATATAATTTTCTTTTCAAGTACTTGGTAATTTATTTCATTGAATAAGTAGTGGTGCACCATTTTAATTACATAGACATTCAGATGTGAATATACATTTCCCTTATCTGCATTGTTGTCTTTAGCGTAATATTTTTTCTGCTTGAGCTTTGTCATGTTTAGGTATAATTTATAGCATTTGCTGCTGCTGCTATGTGCCAGGCATAGTGCTACTGAATGTCACTTTGTGTTACTAGGTTAAGCCAATTTTCTTACTGATTTATTTTTCTTGTTTGCTGCGCATTGCCTTATATTAGTTGTGATATTGCTGCCTTTTTTTGCCAATTTCCATTTTTTAACATTGCTTTTTGTGTAAATTGTTTTGTGCTGCTGCATTGCCTCATCCCTTAGTTAAGCATCTGAGCTCAGTAGATTTAATTTAGCTTAAGAGGGGGTAGACTATATAAGAAACTAACTATGATGAATTGGAAGAAAAGCATTGAGAAGCTTTAAGAAAATGGTTTGGCCAAAAAAAGTAGTGTACAGTGGAGAAAAACTAGTTTTGAATGAGGATGTGAACAGAATACAGAAAGCAGATTTAGATAGGACTTTTTGGGAATAATAATGAACTAAGGGAGATCTCTATGCAAAATACTTCAGTAAAACAAACCCTGTCCTTTCCTTTCGTATTATCCCTCTATGTGTTTATGTACCCTTGTGTATTTGTCTTTTTCCTGTCTTTATGTGTTTAGCTAATAAGATTTCTGTTGTAGAATTTTTCAAATACTATGTTATTTTCTTTGTAAATATGTTGAGACATTATTTATTGTGTTTTGTTTTAATGCTCATGTGTGAAGTTGATGTTTCAAAAGTTATTCTGATCTTTTATGTATGTACTTATGTCATAATTTTTGTAACACTGATATATTTTCTATTTCGATTCTTTTGTACAGGCTGTACTACTGCAAATGTTATCTGTATTGTTATGTTCTTTAAAGATGTATTTTGTACCTTTGTTATTGCATTCTTATGTTATAAAATTGTAATTGACACCAGTTCATCAAATTAAGTAATTGTAAATTACATTTCTCTGCACACATTTCTGTTGGTCATAGTATATGGACAATATATGAGAAGTAGGGACTGATAGTGTTTGCACGTGTGTTAATAACTCAGTAAGGGACTGGGATAACAGCATTGCTGGTTCTAAGGACATTTCAAAAACAATTTTTCTGAGTGCACAAGTGGTTGTTATGGACTTGCTATATTATCCGGAAGACACTTCAATGGTGATTGTGCGCCTGCACAGTCAAACAGATGGCTGCTGGCCATCTCTGCAAGGACTACAGTGGGTCTACACCTTTGATGACCCACCAATACCATTATTTCTACAAGGACTGCAATGGGTCTGCACCTCTGGTGGCCCACCAATAGTAATCTCTACCAGGACTACAGTGGGTCTGCTCTGTGATGACCTACCTACCGATAGTCTTCAACGTCTACTGACTCTGTTGTGGCCCATTACCTGTCTGCATGTCAAGAGTCAGCACTGTCTTTCCGTTGGAAGGACAACACTAGTTCTTCAAGACTGCATGGAAATCCACTACTTCCGTGTGCATTTTCTTTTATTGCTACTATTTTACTGTGATGAATGATCAGGACTGTCTATATGGACTGTGAGAAAATGTTAGCTTTTGACCAACATTGTATCAATAAGTGTGTGCATTTGATATCTTTGTTATAGTAATTATGAAAAATTTTATCAAATCATTATTGGCCACTGCCCAAAACAATTTGTAAAAAATTTTTTGTGGGGATTTTTGGAAGTCAGATTGCGTTGCGCTAAAGATGTTGTGTGTCAGTTTAAGCACAGTCGTGTATAATTGTTCAAAGAGGACGTTTCACATAGACCAGTCTTATATAAATTGTTCTAAGGGGACGTTTCAATTATATGTAAGCACTGTGGTGAAAATGTCAAGGGATACCTGCCAAAATCGTTTCGGACTTCTTTGTGCCCCATGTAGTGCAGCAGATCGACGTGGCATGGATTCAATAAGTAGTTGGAAGTCCCCTGCATAGATACTGATCCATGCTGCCTCAACAGCCTTTCACAACGGCGAAAGTGTTGCCGGTGCCGGATTTTAATACTTCTCGATTATGTCCCATAAATGTTCGATGGGATTCATGTCGGGATACCTGGGCAACCATACTATTTGCTGTAATTGTCCAAAATGTTCTTCAAACAAATTACGAAAAACTGTGACCCGGTGAAATGTTTGGAAACATGAAAATCATTGATGGCTGCAAATGAACTTCAGGTGGTGGGACATAACCACTTCCAGTTAATGTTTGGTTCAGATAGGCCAGACCATTCCGTGTTAACACAACCCACTGGTGTGGAGACAGCACCAGCTTGCACAATGCTTTTTTGTCAACTAGGATCCATGGTTTCGTCGGGTCTACGCCACAATCGGACATTCGCAGCCGCTCTTGTCAAGTGAAACAGGGATTCATCTGACCAGGCCACGGGTTTCCAGTCGTCAAGGATCCAATCGATATGGTCACGAGCCCAGAGAGGCGCTGAAGGTGATATCGGGCTGTTAGCAAAGGAATTAATTTCTGTTGTCTGCTGCCTTAGCCCATTGACGCTAAGTTCTATCACACTCTCCTAACGGATACTCTTATCATATGCCCTACGTTGATTTCTACGTTTATATCGCGTACTGTTGCTTGTCTGTACGTCCTGACAACTCTAAGTAAACACCACCGATGTCGGTCGTTAAGTCAACGCCGTTGGCAACTGTGTTGTCTGTGATGAGAAGTAATTGATGAAATTTTGTATTATAGGCACATTATTAGTACTGTGGATTCCGGATTATTGGATTCCCTAACGTTTTCCGAAATGAAATGTCCGTTATGTGTAGCTTCCACTACCATTCCTCGCGCAGAGTCTGTTAATTCGTGTCGGGCGGCCATAACTGCATCGGAAATCTTTCCACATCAGTGATCTGATTAAAAATGACAGCGGCACAGGTGCACTGCCCTTTATACCTTCTCTACGCGATACTACCGCCCTCTGCATACGTGCATATCGCTATCCCAGGCCTTCTGTCACCTCACTGTGTAGTTCTGCGACAGTTACTTTCACAATTTGGCAGAGACAAATTGAGCCGTGTGCAGTTCGCGTTGCGCCATTGTTTGCTTGGCAACGTGTAATAGGGATAGTGGCGACTCGTTTTCTTCTTGTGTTTACTGATGCCACTGCGTTTGCTAGCGTTGTCTGTCCGAGAGTGGCAGCAGCAGCGTTTATCGATATCTAGTGTCTTTATTCTATCTTTGTAAGGACGTCAAGTATGGTCCGGATCGGGTGTGTCAGTTCGGTTGAGACGGAGCAGCAGTGAAGCTCGGCAGTGCAAGGACGTGGCAGGACCGCTGGCGCCACACAGACATTGCCGGATCGAGTGGCAGCATTTGTGAGGACCACAACCTCTTTGTCCACCGGACCCAGGACATTTGAGTTGAGTGAACAGTAACCCAAGAGTGAAACCTCCACTATTTTAAGATGACGCCGTTTGTTCGTGCACTGCTGCTCGAAGGGTCGCTGAGACGAAGAGCAACGAGTGGAGTGTTTGGACTTAGCGAGATTAGTTAACCATCCTCCGCTTCTTATTATTAATCATTGAATTCCTTGTGTTTATTGGTGTTCAACCAGTGGTATTTTACTTACTAGTTGCCGCTAGCACCTCAGTTACCAGCCCTGGAGGCTAGCGTACCTTAGCGAAGTGTACCTTTCCTCGCCCTGTTACTGCTGTCCAGTAAGGTGTCTATTACGACAGCCTCCTTGACTGTGGTCCGGATATTTAGTTTCTTTTGGACTATTTGGGTCGTAGTGCTTCCTTCTGGATGTTCTAAACACCGGATTCTGAAGACGCAGTACTGTCCGCCGGATCTGCCTTGCCTGAGTTATTCCATCGTTGTGTTGGTTATCAAACGTTAGGTAGATTTTGCAAGAGTGTTGGTCTGCGTTTAAACTGTCACTAGTGTGAGTTGTCGTCCAGTTAAGCGAATACAACTTTTGGCTGCCTGTCTGATCGGTTACGAAGTTGAGCAACTTTCCCAGGCCGATCCTTGGAGCACTATCTGAGACCCATTTCTCTCTTAGTTTGATAAGATTGTGATGATTGGTTTTTTTAAAAAAAATATTTTTGCATCACTTGGAGAAGTTAACAGTCCTTAACAATTTAGTATCAGAGCCTTAAGTCGTTAATTTTTTTTAGTTATACTATTTGGGCCTTCAGGCAACAAATAATTCGAATTTCTGCTCAATAAGGCCTTCAGCAGTGACTACAATTTGTCTAAAGAATTTTTAATTAGATATGTCTCTTAGCAGTGAAATTTGATGATTTTGTTCTTTTTTAAGAGTATTTTAGTATCTCTTGCAGAAGTTTCACTGTTTTTAAGATACCCAGGTTTTCAGCCGTTAAATTGTTTTCTGAGTTAACACTATTGGGGCTTTCAGCCGACAAATAATTTGAATTTCTTGTCAATAAGACATTCAGCCGTGAGTGCAACTTGCTTATGAAATTTTTATTAGACATTCTGTCTTAACAGTAAAATTTGATAATTGCTCCGTATTGTCAACCTCATTTGCAACTGGTCCCTAATAAAGTGCACGTGATTTTTTTTAAAAAACTGAGTAACCAGCGGTAAATGAGTAAGACATCGTCGACATCAAATCCTACCTTCGCTAAGTTCCATGTTTCATAAATATTTGTATACAAGTACTAAAAATAAAACTTCACCAAACTATGACGCCGCGCACTTTGCCGTCTTGGGCAAGTTCTCCATTTGCCTACCCGCTCTAGATCTCAGCCTACAGTCGAGTGCAGTAACTGTACGATGATCTCGGCATATTCGTACAGTGAGACTCTGCCGGTACATTCATTGAGCTCTTCGACTATTTCCACGTCTACCGTTCTATTTAATGTACTAAGAATGTCAGAACGTCACCAGACTAAAATCAACTTTAGTGTAACTGTGTTCGAAGGAGGTACTTCTTAATTAAATTGAAAGGCATCTGCCATTAGCCACTTCTCTTGCCGCCGTTTATTCTTATGCTGGTCGGTGGTTACTTGTCGGCCTCAGTGATCTTGTTGGGTTGCTATTTTGGGGGAAGAGATCAAACTGCGAGGTCATCGGTCCCATCGGTTTAGGGAAGGACGGGGAAGGAATTCGGCCGTGCCCTTTCAAAGGAACCATCCAGGCGAGCGATTTAGGAAAATCACGGAAAACCTAAATCAGGATGGCCGGACGCAGGATTGAACCGTCGCCCTCCCGAATGCGAGTCCAGTGTGCTAACCACTGCGCCACCTCGCTCGGTCTTAGTGATCTGTAGTAACTTATCGTCTGCTGGGATAGAGTGTCTCTGGAATGAAACTTTAAGTTTCTTCTTAGCCAGTCATCTGAGCTTTGACAGGACTTAGACAGTAGGGAAGCATTATGGCACAATTAGTTCGCGAGACTCAGTTACAGGCAGGCGAAGACTCCCTACTGCCTTCCGTCTCCTGAATCCCTCAAGAATGCTACACAGTATTTTTGCTATAACGAGTAGATAATCAGTTGTTGTAATCCCAATTAGAGAATGAATGGACTTAATTTATTTCCTTCGAACGCAACGAGCGTAGAAGAATTATAGGAAAAATTTAATCTGATGGCAAATCGCGCTCTCGAGACGTATGTGCGAAGTAAGTGGATTAATGAGTGAAAATACTTATTGTGGTTTACTAACAAAATTGGAAAAATGTTGACAAAGAAGGGACTGTTGCACTCTCGGTTCAAGAGAGAACGTGGAAACGACGATAGACAGAAGTAAGTTCAAATTCGTGCATCTGTAAAAAGATTTATACGCGAAGTATACAAAAACTTCCACCCTTGTATCTTAGGAAAACATTTTATCAAGAAGTGAGAAAATTCTCTTCCTAACTAAAGTCAGTAAGTGGGTCGAAGGCTTCTATCCAGTCACTCGTTCACCAGACTGGTGTAGCAATAGAAGACAGCAAAAGGTACGTGAAATTTTAAATTTCGTATTTAAGAAATCATTTCGCTGGAGAATCGAGCATTTCGGAAATTGTGCGACACTTCGGGTGTTCGAGGCGTGCTGTGATGTCTTCAGCATGTGGAGAAGCCAATGTAAAAGCACATCGAGACGTCGTGGGGTTGAGCTGACACCTCTGATTATAGATGTCGGACGTCGTAGGCCGGGCAGACCGGGAAAATAGGGTAGGTGGTGAACTGTGCCGGGACTAAAAATTGGTTCAAATGGCTCTGAGAACTATAGGACTCAGGTCTGAGATCATTAGTCCCCTAGAAATTAGAACTAGTGAAACCGAACTAAGCTATGGACATCACACACATCCATGCCCGAGGCAGGATTCGAACCTGCGGTCTCGCAGTTCCAGACTGCAGAACCTAGAACCACACGGCCACTTCGGCCGCCGGTGGGACTAACGTCAGACATTAATGCTTGCAGAGTACACGTGTGTCTGAAGACACAGTGCTCCGGATGCTCCTAGCGATAGGCCTCAACAACAAACGACCAATGCATGCGCCGATGTTAACACCACGACATCGACAACCGACTGATATGGGCACGTGACCATCGGCACTGGACGTTGGCGCAGTAGCAGAGCACTGGGGTATGATGAACCGTGATACCTTCCCCAACATGCCGGTGGGAGCTCGCGAATCTATCGTCCTGCAAGGAAACCGCTCCTTGACACCTGCACTGCAGGCAGGAGACAAGTTGGCGCCTACTCCATTGGAGATCGTGCAAGGCACTAGGACGGCCAATGAATACCGTCTACTGGTTTGCAGACCACGTACCCCTTCATGACTATCATGTATCCCGACGGCAGTGGTATTTTTCAACAAGATAGTGCACCATGTCACAAGTCCAGAAGACTGATGGCGTGGTTCGAGGAACACAGTGGCTAGTCCGAATTGGTGTGCTGACACCCCCCCCCCCCCCTCCTACCCCCGGAATTTGTCAGATCGAACGCATCTCACATATGGTATGTGTGTGAACTCCCTCCAATGTTTTGCCAAGGCGTCATTGATTCTATGCTGCGAAGCATCACGACTGTTATCTGTGCTAAAAGTGGACATACAGTCTATTAGATGGGCGGTCATAATGTTCTGACTGATCTGTGTATAAAAGACCCATCAGAAAGGGTAAAAAGAAATTTAAATAAATTAATCTCCATTGGAGAATGCAAATAGTACTTGTAACTGCCAACTCTCAATCTCTTATAGTGCTATTTACTACATTCAATTGCACGCATAGCTAAATGAGAAGCCACTGTGACGGCAGGTTCGTCTCCGCGGTGGGTGAGGGATGGAAAACGACTGCCCTGTTCGCAGAACTGCGATATTGCTCCCCGTGCAGTGTGGAAAGCCATGCTGATAAAACGTCAGGCCGGACTGTGTTTAGCGGAACTAGAGACAGAAAATATGCCATCCTTACTGGGAGAGTCTGCAGTCAGACAACGCAGATCACCTCTCTCAGAAGTGATGGACAGCAGAGTTTTCATCAGTTGTGTGCCCACGGTATGCGTTCCGGGTAACTGCAGAATTCCAGCAGAGCTACCATTGTAGAGGGAAACAGAGAGCGGTCAAATTTCGACGAAAATTACGGCTGCTTATACAGCTTCCTAGAAAGCGGAACAGGAAAAGACCCAGCCGTAGGATTAGGCGAATCACTTTCAACGGTATTCAGTTATTTCAGTGTTAATTTCCATGGCTTATTAGTGGTTAAAATTTCAACACACTTTCAACTCCGCCTGTAGGTGCACATGCATGTACTTTTGCTGTATTGTATATCTCTATGCTCTAATCATCGGTAGGCAGGAGAAGACCTCTGTGAATATGATTGTTTTGTCCAGACAATCATTTACTTGAATTATGCATCCACAATCGCTATCCAAGTTTGCCAATGTTCTTTAAATTTGTTTGTTGTTAATTTGATAATGTAGGTATAATAAACTGAGATTACTGCTGCCATTGTTTATTTTCGTAATCGAAATTGACGACTCAGCCGGTGATAAGTTTCTTCCAAACATCTCACGCCACAGTTAGATCCGCGCGAAAATATCTTTCCAGAATAAAACATTTCCAAAAGGTTTTTCATCTCATCTTATTAATTATCATGACAACTAGATAAATCACTTTTAAGTTGCTGGCGCATGACTACTTTGTATGTAATATTGCAGAAAAATAGGATGGTAGTATATGCTATCCCTGTTCAGCGGAAGACTATCGTTAAACTTTTTCAAACGATTTTACCTCGATTTCCATTTTTCTGTGTATATTTGTGTGATTTGTGTTGGGAGGACACTAAATTGCGATCGTGTATGTGGGATCTGAGCATTTTGCTGCACGTTAGCAAGTTTCATTGAAATGTTAGGCAACTGGAATTGCAGAAATTCACGTAGGCAGGAACTAGGATTTTTGCGAGGTCTAGCGAGGTGCAGAGAGATCTTTCGGTTTATTCAGAAATAGTGGCCACTGGATGAGGTATGGAGATACAGAAGGAGAATGTTCTACATGTTGGTGTCAGTGAGCCATGTGTTGAAGCATCGCAAAATAAAACGAATGGAATGAACGAACATTGTCAGTCACAGGACACTGAAGAAACTTCACAAGTCGAATTTAGGAAGGAAGACGATGGATAAATTTCACGAGCAGCCGAAACTGGGCAGAGTGATGTAACTAGCGAGCTCACACCTCAACAACGAAAAGCATTGTAACTGCAGATTTTTGTAAATGAAGAATTTAGGAAAAGCAAAACGTTCTTTGAAGAAGGATTTGCGGAAAGGGAAAAGAAATGTGAAGCAAGTTTCTATAAACTGGAAAAATGATTCGAGGAAAGTGAGAAATCATTCAAGCAAAGTGGGGAAAACAGGGACGCACATTTCTACGAGAATGGGAAACGCTTATGTGATTACAAGCTTTCTCTGCGTATTTCAGTGATAAAATCTTCTCTACGTCTTCTGACAGATGAACAGGTATGGGCAGTGAAAAAGTAATTCGTCAATCATGTGACGAAATACGAGGAAGTAGCCACTTCCGCACAGATGCACCTCTTACAATAAACGGTATTGTTCGTTTATCGCTATTAAAATCATCGACATTAAAATTGTCTTCTTATAAATTGTATCTGTAATTAACGTAGTGTGTACTCTCATAAAAAAAACTGTTACACTGTGATCTCTGCAGACGCCCGTGTTCCAGAGATTTAAGATGCAAATTTTCAATTATCACATGATTCTACTTTGTATCTTTCCTTTCTTTGTAATTCATAACTTTTCTGGATGCTTTTTGAGTAGTTAACTGCAGAAGGTTTCCAAGGGTCTCCGGAAATCCCGTGTGTCCGTGTACGAAAAAATGCTGTTCCCACCCACGCATTAAAAGTGGAGAGTTTCTGTAATTTCCGGACCAGAAATTGGGTGGGTTGCCATGGAAAATATTGAATTAGTTGCCGCTCTTTTGCTGTGAGGAAGATAGGAAAATCTGGGATCACCACTGTGCTGGCCTGAAAAGTGATAATCTATGATATTCTATCAACACTTCCCTGGCAGCATCCCATGTCGATGGGTACGTCAGGAGGTGCTCCGGCATGTCTGTCCCACAACAGATTTGCCACTGTGAGGTCGGTCCTATGGAGTTGTTCGTAGGTTGGTAAGGACTCATTAAAAACCTTATACCAAGTGGCGTGCAGGCGTAGTGAGAGGTAACGAGCTTCGATGTTCTGCCGCACTTCTTCCCAGTGACGTGTCGTGGCCCTGATTTCGTGCATGTCCCTCGTAGGCCTGTCTCTGTTAGCCTCATAGAGCCTCATTCCTCTCCTGTTGAGTGGATCTAAGTATTCCTTCCGTATGTAGCGTTTCTTCATAAAGAAAGTCCGTACAAATGCTACCCAGGAGGGGTAGTCGAGGGCCTGATTGCAGCTGAACCTGAGAAGCCGTGGTACTTCCCTGACCATTGCCATTATCGGAATGTTTGGACGCTTTCCACGTGTGGCATTTGTTCTGTGCACCAGGGGTGCAGCGCTTTTGGTCAACAGGTTGTTTAGTCTCAACACTACCGCCTCCGGCAGCAGCGTGCACGTCAGTGGGACGATTTAAATATCCCCCCTTCCACGGCATCCAGTAAGCAGATTGTTTATAGCTCTGCCAATTTCCTTAGATACGTTGAAAATTTGTGCTTAAAGCGAGATCTTTGACATAAAGGAGAGGTTGGTTAGTTGAACTTTGTGTGCTAGTTTCCATAGGAATGAATTTGCCCTAATTTAGTACAGAACCACACGCCAAATGCAAGTTGTCGTTTTCTGCAAGTATGCCTGAAAAGAGACACGTAAGATATTTTGTTGATCACTGATTTGGAAGCAATCGTCTTGCGGGAAGCGATTCGTGTAGGGATCAGAACCGTCTTACGTCATCTGACGCTCGCCTATACAACTGTAATATGGAGTGTGCCACATCGATGTTCATCCTGTTAGTAACAAACGAAGTCATCCGTGTCTGTATTCACGACAGAACACCCGTGCGTCGGAAACCAGTACTCCTCAGCATACGGAACTTAGTTTGCACGGCAGAGGATCCAGTGCAAACACGAAGAGCCCCATGGAAACGGGACAGCCCCGCTTTACTGACCTTTGAACTTCTATAGATTTCGACAGCTTACTGTTAATGATAGCCCTTTAGTCCGAGATTCTCGACTGCATTAGTAACATGGCACCAAAACTAAACTACCGCACAATATTTTTCAAGTAATTATGACTGACATTGTCTAACGATTTGATAAAGTCCACGCAAAGGAGCGCTAGACATGATCGAGTAGTTGTGGAACTGGCTATACGACCTGTGAACGCAAGCAGGGCGTCGAAGATAGAACGGCCAATGATCGCACAGCACAGACTTAGGCTCATACTTTCTCACTGTGGTTTTTAGGTGAGCAACAAAGCACCGTGCAGCATCTGACGGTAAGTTCTCTATTTGCCTTTCTCGTGTGTCTTTCGGCAGTAGAGCTATGAAACGTTTTAGGAAGGCTGTGAGAACTGGAATCCCATTAAATACTTCATTGATGAGCTGTGTAATCGTTGAGACCAACACGTCCCAGAGAATGAGGTAGAATTCAGAGGTGGCGCAGTGGTTAGCACACTGGACTCGCATTCGGGAGGACTTCCGCTCAAACCCGCGTCCCGCGGTTCAGATTTAGGTTTTCTGTGATTTCCCTCGATCGCTCCAGCCAGATGCCGCGATGGTTCAGGGCACGGTGGATATCCTTCCCCATCCTTGACACAATACGAGCTTGTGCTCTGTGTCTAATGACCTCGATATCGACGGGACGATAAACTTAACTTTCTTCCCTTCATTACTATCCCATTTTCCAAACCTAACCAGAGGGTAGACCGTCCGGCTGTGGAGTTTCTCCTCGAGCGCTGTTCTTTTTTATAGAATTACGAATTTTATCTACATTGTTGGCACCTGCCCCTTTTGTTCTGGTGACAATGTTTTGAATTCCTTATGCAAGGTATCGACGGATATTTTCTCATCTCCTTTTGCTTCAACAAGTTAGTAAAATATTAGTGCTTTTCCAATAACGCAGCGTGGGTACTGACCTCCATTTTGCTATTTCAATCAATCCAGTGTACGTTGGCAGAGGTTCTTGTGTTACAGCGTAATATGGCAATCGATTGGTTTCTCCCAGTACATATTGCCGACTGGTTGACTTATAGCATTCCTGTCTTGCAAATAAGATTGTTGCCGGACAAGGAGCTCAGTCTTGATGTGTTTTAATGGCGGTCACCGTTTCATCATTGTCTGATATATGGTAGTACCTGCATCCATCAAACGTTAGAGAATTTGCATGGTAGACTTTCGCCAAAACCCTTTTCTACGCTATGAGATTTCAGGGTCAATCTCAAAGCTGGTTTGACGTTACTAGTCCACCAATCTATGCTGCTGTAGAAGTTAGTGTGTTTGTCGAGAGACTGGTCCGGGTTTTGCTGGAGTTCGAATCGAAGTGGGTCATCCGGAAGATGTGGGATATTCAGTCTTCAGTTTCTAGGCTGCCTCCGTTTCCCATTTATGGCAACTGCACTCGGCCCATGTACACACAGTAACTAGAGAATTCGAGAGGTTGTATCTCAGTGCTCACTATAGAATGTGCGCAATTTCTAGTTCCTAAAAATGTTCGTTTTGACTCAGCCCTATGGCGTAGCAACGAATGAACGCCATGTGGGTGGGATGGAGCTGTCTACAAAATGGACGTCATCTTTTAAAGTCAGCCGTGTTTGACACTTGTTAGGCCTCGGTTGTTGGTCCGAGGCATGTGTAATAGAACGAAAGTTGTCCCCTCCCTCCCTCCCTCCCCCTCCCCCAGTTTTATGAAGCTATTGGGGCCTTGAAACATAAGGTACACATTGTTAGTAAAAAACTGGCTACCTGCTCGTCTATTATTTTTCCTGACGGAGTGTAAATATTATCAAACGACGCATGTTCCTCTGTGTAGGGTGCGCCGCGTCTGTTCAGTCATCTGGAGAAGTTATTGAAATCTAAAGTTTTGATAAGAGAAAGTCCAGCCCGCACTTCTGGGTCTAGATTTAATTTCTAAAACATGTGAAATACTCTACTTTAGCGGTGATCACGGCTTGATTTAAGAATCCTTAGAAATCTATCAATGCCTCTAGTTGAAAGCGACGGTTATTTGTATTGATGTTCAGAGTCGTAACAACAAAAGCATTCCGAAGCACTCTAGGACACTTAACGCAAAACTGTAGATGACAGATTAATGTGATCCTGGCCCCTTCACTTTTTTATTTATTTCAGTTATTTATATATTTTTATCTTAAATTTTTCTGAGGACCTTCGCTGTCCTCGCTTTTACGTTTTACCTTCGGCAGGCTTTTCTCATGTTGTATGTTCTGTAAGGTTTGTTGTTTAAGCTGTTTCGGCTTACGTTGTTCACTTATTGTTTTCACGAACAGCGCTGGACGAGAGGCCTAGTGGTCGGTCTCGTTACAACTGCTTTCCCCGTGTGGGGCTTCCTTAGCACTCTTACTTTTGCACTTCCGTTTTGGTTTCGAGACTTTCGTATGTGTTTGAGTGTCACCCAAACAACTTTTGGGGGAACTTGAAACGACAAAGCTGTCTCCATTGGTCCCTGAAGGGTGGCTGAACTTGGATATCGAAATACATGGTGCAGAGATTGTGCGATAGTTTCAAACTCCACCTGTATTTGTCGAACATGCGCTGGCTCTAAAGATGGCGCCGCAACCACTCTGACTATTTCACTCACCACAGATCTGACACAGCTTTGTCGACAGTCGAATCTCCCCTTGTCAGTTCGACAGAACGCCATCCTTCATTGGGACAGTCTCTCCGAAGGTGGTCCCCCGAGTTCCAATTCGGCAGGTTTGCGTTGTCCGCTGTATGAACAAGTGCGAGCTAGCTTAAACCAGTTATAGCATACTGAACCGCAGTATCGTCTTCACAGTAGTAGGAATAATTGAGCCATTTTTATCTGTAACGCTAAGAACATATCTCTAGGTATAATGCATTAGCTGTTTCCCGTTTCGGATATTCGAAAGGTACGTTCAAATTTCCCATAGTTCGAATAGTATAGTCTGCATGTTGCACAGTAACATAGTTATTGCTGGCATCAATAGGCTTGAATTTTTGGATTTCCCTATGTTCCGACAATGGCCCTCCACAGATATCCTAGATTGCTAACTTGAGGAAAGGCGGATAAGTCTAACTGCATGGCTGCTAATACGTCTTGTTGCAAACACAAAACATCTTGTATCCGATCATAAATTTCGAACCTTTTTAGCCTTTGCGAGAATCTGTCGAAAGTGTATTGCACTGTAAAATCCCTAGAAACGTTTGTAGTGATTCCACTCACCGATCTTCGGGAAAGTCACCAAAACTGAGTGTTGCGAAGCCGCCTTCACAAAGCCACAGCACGGCGGTCACTAATGGTAAGCCGTCCACTGTGGCCGAGCGATTCTAAGTGCTTCAGTCCGGAATCGTGCTGCAGCTACGGCCGCAGGTTAGAATCCAGCCTCGGGCATGGATGTGTGCGATGTCCTTAAGTTAGTTAGGTTTGGCTCTGAGCACTATGGGAATTAACTTCTGATGTCAGCAGTCCCCTAGAACGTAGAACTACATAAACCTAACTAACCTAACGACATCACACACACACACATCCAAGCCCGAAGCAGGCTTCGAACCTGCGACAGAAGTGGTCGCGCGGTTCCAGAGTGTAGCGCCTAGAACGGCTCGGACACCCTGGCCGACAGTTAGGTTTAAGTAGTTCCAAGTCTACGGGACTGATGACCTCAGACGTTAAGTCCCATAGAGCTCAGAGCCATTTGAACCACTACCGGTATCGCTGTAGAGCGGCCGGAGCAAAACCTGGATGCACGAATTTCAACACGTAATTTTTTGGATAGATCCAGGTTCTGTTTACAGCATCATGATGGTCGCATCCGTGTTTGTTCACATCGCGGTGAACACACATTGGAAGCGTGTACTCCTCATCGCCATACTGGCGTATCACCCGGAGTGATGGTATAGGTTGCCATTGGTTACACGTCTCGGTCACCTCTTGTTCGCATTGACGGCACTTTGAACAGTGGACATTACATTTCAGATATGTTACGACCCGTGGCTGTACCCTTCATTCGGTCCCTGCGAAACCCTACATTTCAGCAGGATAATGCACGACCTAATGTTGCGGGTCCTGTACGGGCCTTTCTGGGTACAGAATCTCCCACCAATTGAAAACTTCAGGTCAATGGTGGCCGAGCAACTGGCTCGTCACAATACGAAAGTCACTACCCTTGCTGAACTGTGGTATCGTGTTAAAGCTGCATGGGCAGCTGTACCTGTACACCCCATCCAAGCTCTGTTTGACGCAATGCCCAAGCCTGTCAACGCTGTTATTACGGCCATAGGAAGTTGTTCTGGGTACTGATTTCTCACATCTGTGCACCCAAATTCCGTGAAAATACACTCCTGGAAATGGAAAAAGGAACACATTGACACCGGTGTGTCAGACCCACCATACTTGCTCCGGACACTGCGAGAGGGCTGTACAAGCAATGATCACACGCACGGCACAGCGGACACACCAGGAACCGCGTTGTTGGCCGTCGAATGGCGCTAGCTGCGCAGCATTTGTGCACCGCCGCCGTCAGTGTCAGCCAGTTTGCCGTGGCATACGGAGCTCCATCGCAGTCTTTAACATTGATAGCATGCCGCGACAGCGTGGACGTGAACCGTATATGCAGTTGACGGACTTTGAGCGAGGGCGTATAGTGGGCATGCGGGAGGCCGGGAGAACGTACCGCCGAATTGCTCAACACGTGGGGCGTGAGGTCTCCACAGTACATCGATGTTGTCGCCAGTGGTCGGCGGAAGGTGCACGTGCCCGTCGACCTGGGACCCGACCGCAGCGACGCACGGATGCACGCCAAGACCGTAAGATCCTACGCAGTGCCGTAGGGGACCGCACCGCCACCTCCCAGCAAATTAGGGACACTGTTGTTCCTGGGGTATCGGCGAGGACCATTCGCAACCGTCTCCATGACGCTGGGCTACGGTCCCGCACACCGTTAGGCCGTCTTCCGCTCACGTCCCAACATCGTGCAGCCCGCCTCCAGTGGTGTCGCGACAGGCGTGAATGGAGGGACGAATGGAGACGTGTCGTCTTCAGCGATGAGAGTCGCTTCTGCCTTGGTGCCAATGATGGTCGTACGCGTGTTTGGCGCCGTACAGGTGAGCGCCACAATCAGGACTGCATACGACCGAGGCACACAGGGCTAACACCCGGCATCATGGTGTAGCGAGCGATCTCCTACACTGGCCGTACACCTCTGGTGATCGTCGAGGGGACACTGAATAGCGCACAGTACATCCAAACCGTCATCGAACCCATCGTTCTACCATTCCTAGACCGGCAAGGGAACTTGCTGTTCCAGCAGGACAATGCACGTCGGCATGTATCCCGTGCCACCCAACGTGCTCTAGAAGGTGTAAGTCAACTACCCTGGCCAGGAAGATCTCCGGATCTGTCCCCCATTGAGCATGTTTGGGACTGTATGAAGCGTCGTCTCTCGCGGTCTGCACGTCCAGCTGGTCCAACTAAGGCGCCAGGTGGAAATGGATTGCCCAACATCGTGCAGCCCGCCTCCAGTGGTGTCGCGACAGGCGTGAATGGAGGGACGAATGGAGACGTGTCGTCTTCAGCGATGAGAGTCGCTTCTGCCTTGGTGCCAATGATGGTCGTACGCGTGTTTGGCGCCGTACAGGTGAGCGCCACAATCAGGACTGCATACGACCGAGGCACACAGGGCTAACACCCGGCATCATGGTGTAGCGAGCGATCTCCTACACTGGCCGTACACCTCTGGTGATCGTCGAGGGGACACTGAATAGCGCACAGTACATCCAAACCGTCATCGAACCCATCGTTCTACCATTCCTAGACCGGCAAGGGAACTTGCTGTTCCAGCAGGACAATGCACGTCGGCATGTATCCCGTGCCACCCAACGTGCTCTAGAAGGTGTAAGTCAACTACCCTGGCCAGCAAGATCTCCGGATCTGTCCCCCATTGAGCATGTTTGGGACTGTATGAAGCGTCGTCTCACGCGGTCTGCACGTCCAGCTGGCCCAACTAAGGCGCCAGGTGGAAATGGCATGGCAAGCCGTTCCACAGGTCTACATCCAGCATCTCTATGATCGTCGCCATGGGAGAATAGCAGCCTGCATTGCTGCGAAAGGTGCATATACACTGTACTAGTGCCGACATTGTGCATGCTCTGTTGCCTGTGTCTATGTGCCAGTGGTTCTGTCAGTGTGATCATGTGATGTATCTGACCCCAAGAATGTGTCAATAAAGTTTCCCCTTCCTGGGACAATGAATTCACGGTGTTCTTATTTCAGTTTCCAGGAGTGTATAATCTTATGTCAGATCTAGTGTAATATACTTGTCCAATTAATACTCGTTTACGAACTGCATTTCTTCGTGGTGTAGCAAATTTAACTTCCAGTAGTGTAGTAAGGGGGCAGACAAGAGAAACTCCAGTCGATGTTTTGTGTTCTCCTAGGAAGGCGCTGATGTTACTTTTTACGCCTCTTGTCACGGACGTTATAGTGAAACATTCGAAGGAAGAGTCAGTTAGGCTAAATGATATTTCTACTGATCATATCAGTACTAATACTTAAACAAGGGACGTTTATTAAATAATGCTTCAAGCCACTGCCCACGTTAATTATAAGTATATGTCTGAGTGGAGCTACTCTTGTATCACAACAATAAAATAGAAACAGTGAGTAGTAGAGGGAGTATGAATAAGAACAGTGGCGTGTTTAAGTTCACAAAATAATGACGAGCCTTATTAAATCTTTAGTAATTCCAATTAGCTGATAAATCTTACACGGAAATGACAAACACAAATCAGCTAAGGAATGGTGTTTTATAGGCAAAGCATGCATGGGGTGGAAGCTACAGAAATTATCCCCTGAATTAATCCTTTTAGAGCACGAAATAACTTTGCTTAAGCGAGTTCATTGTGAGATTTACCTGCAATCCAATGGTAGCAACGACGATCTTCTATACAGCAAACTATGGTTCAACTGATAACAGGGAGCTGTGAATATCATTTAACAAAACTACGCCGGTACAGTAGTACTTTGCCCTTTCACATCGAATCACGCTGCAGCAGAAAGCGGCGTGCTGTCGACAAAGGGTGATCGCTGCGGTAGTTGTAATGATCTGACGCATCCACGAAAATATGCAAACTACGCGGATTAGCGTTCTGATTATCAGAACGCGGAGAGCTTCCGAATCAGAGCACTGAAATCCTGACAGATTACAGTGTCAGGTGCATCCGTTAGCTGGTCTGATCAAAGCAATTTGAGTCAATGGCACGACGGTGCCTGCTGCTGGAGTTATCACACGTCACACGGCCGACTGAGGACCTCTATGTTCACCCTCGTGACACATCATATGTCCGAGATTATATGCAGTTTGACTGAAGGTACAGTTGGAACTCTTCACTGTTCTATTGGCCGAGGAACCAGTCCAGACACAGAACTGAGTTCCCATGTATGGGGAGCATGCCCCTACTTTGCATATCCCGAGAGGGAAGCCAATCAGCGACGCCATACCTTTATTCCCTGAAAAAATAAGAACTAGGTAAGTGTCTTTGTCGTGGTAAGTAAGGCCATGTTTTGGTGGAAAATATCTGGCTAGTCAGAACCACAGTCATTCATTTATGGAATGATCTAATCTTTCTGGGCCGAACAATTCCAGTTTCTGAAAGAAGACTATTAAGCTTCACCGACAGTCGTTTCCCTAAAATACAAGTTTTTGCCATGCACTAAAAGGATCTGGTGACTTCGTATCATCAAGGTGGGGAGGGGTGGGGGGAGTTACCGTCTTATCTCCACATGACACATGCACCAGCCACTCTGCGCATATCATGAGGACGCACGGAAAAATATGACCTTTCCATGATTTGCACAAAAGCTCAGTTTACAGCAATCTCTCTCAAATGGCGTCCTCCTCCCATTTTCAGCCATAGACCCATCTTCTTCTCCTGTGACAGTCTGGCGCCTGACCCAGGTGAAATGTTTTGCATATCAGTGTAGTATTATCTGACCCTAAGCAGAAGGACGAGTGTGCTTCTGCCCGAAGTCCCTATGCAGGTAACAACCACTGAATACTGTTTCCCAGAATCACTCTCTTGGCCACGTTACTGCGCTCAGCATTGATGGCCCCTACATCTCGTTTCCCGTTCTCAGGCGCCTTTGCTACGACACCCCGATTACAAGCTCTCTCCTGGTTACACACGGGAGCATTCTGCCCACAATTTCCTCATGCAGAGAAATTCATTCACCACACATAGCAAATGTAGTTCAGGGTAACCTTGAGATCACGGCCGAAAATATGAACCTTAATCTTAATGACAGTGTTGCTAAAGTGAGAGAGTGGAGTGCCACCTCTCAATGCAACTGTCTTCATTCTCGAAGTAGTTTGGTTTTATTCAGGACTCCAATACATCACGTTGTTCTCCACTCTACAAAACCCTATTTCTCAACACAATCTCCCTGGTATGCGACGGCCTTACGCCACCTTACTGGAAACGTCTGTGTTCTCATATCGCACCACTTCACAGGTCGACGTCCGAGCCAACGTCCCGGTGCATCAATAACCTTGTCGTCACCCACGTTCCCGCAGGGTGCGCTCTTCATTAGGCCAGACAGATGCAACTCGAGCTGTAGGCTGAATGAGAAAGAACACTCCAATGAAGTTTTGTCGGCTCTTGACGGATGCATATACTTGCGTGAGACTTTGCGTTGTCATGGAGAATGAGACGTTCGTTTGCACTTTTGGATCGACGAGCACGCTGAGATCATTTCTTCAGTTTCCTGAGGGTAGCGCAATACACTAACCAGTTAATCGTTCCAACATGAGGAATGACGCTAAACAGAATACCCCCCTTCAGAGTCCCAGAAGGCTGTCGTCATGACTTTACCACCTGGCATTGAACTTCTCGAGAGGACGAGTTGTGGCGCCATTCCTAGGATTGCCTTTGTATTTCCGGTTCTAAGTGATGAATCACTATTTCATCGCCTCTGACGATGTTCGACAGACAATTGCCACTATTAGCACCGTAACATGCAAGCATTTTTGCAGAGATTGTTCTTACTTGCTCAGTATGGTTTTCTGTTAGGGGCGAGTAACTCAGCGAGGACCTTTCACTACTCCAACTGGTGCACGAATGTGTCACTACTAGCATCAGAGGCGTCCATTTGTGCACAGAGGTGTTTGTTTGTCATCCGTCGATCACCTCGAGTGAGAGTGTCGACAGGTTCGAACAATCCTACAGTCATCTCTGTGTACTGCTATCCGGCACGCGCGAGATCGGACACATTTGCGCTACCTTCTTGCGATGATGACAGACGCCTCGCCCAACGACTCTCCGTACTTTTGTTCGCGTCCAGGTCTCCGTAGACATCCCTAAGGGTCTATGTACATACGCAGTGCTCTAATTTTGCGCTGAAAGAAAATGAATGACAGTTCCCTGTTTGGAACGAACCGCCGTTACAGACGCTATTCAGAAGGTCGCCAGCTGTCGGAATTTCGTGAAAGTATAGAGGCAGAAGCTGGAATAGTTCATGATGTCCACAACAATCCTGCATTTTTTCTATCGAAATTTGCCTAGAAAAAATAATTGTTGCATTACATATTGAAGGTAGTAAGTGCAGACAAGGACAATTCTATCAGTGTACACAAACTCAGGTCAAACCTAATGTGTTGGCCAACTTGCAGAGATATTATGATAAGAGAAGGTTTCCAGAAATGGCTCTGAGTCCTATGGGACTTAACATCTGAGGTCATCATTCTACTAGAACTTATAACTACATAGACCTAACTAACGTAAGGACATCACACACATCCATGCTCTAATTAGGATTCGAATCTGCGACCGTAGCGTTCGCGCAGTTCCAGACTGAAGCACCTAGAACCGCTCGGCCACAACGGCTGGCTAGAAGGTTTCAGTGAATCGTTAGCTCTGATGACGAAACTAGCCGCCGGCAAAGACTGGAAGCAGACAATTTCTCAGCAATCCCAGGAGTCTTCACCAGGGTCACCGCTAGGTTTCCACTACCGTACTATCCAGGAGCGCATCACATCACTGATCAGATACTCCGCTAGCAAAGTACACTCCTGGAGATGGAAAAAAGAACATATTGACACCGGTGTGTCAGACCCACCATACTTGCTCCGGACACTGCGAGAGGGCTGTACAAGCAATGATGACACGCACGGCACAGCGGACACACAGGAACCGCGGTGTTGGCCGTCGAATGGCGCTAGCTGCGCAGCATTTGTGCACCGCCGCCGTCAGTGTCAACCAGTTTGCCGTGGCATACGGAGCTCCATCGCAGTCTTTAACACTGGTAGCATGCCGCGACAGCGTGGATGTGAACCGTACGTGCAGTTGACGGACTTTGAACGAGGGCGAATAGTGGGCATGCGGGAGGCCGGGTGGAGGTACCGCCGAATTGCTCAACACGTGGGGCGTGAGGTCTCCACAGTACATCGGTGTTGTCGCCAGTGGTCGGCGGAAGGTGCACGTGCCCGTCGACCTGGGACCGGACCGCAGCGACGCACGGATGCAAGACCGTAGGATCCTACGCAGTGCCATAGGGGACCGCACCGCCACTTCCCAGCAAATTAGGGACACTGTTGCTCCTGGGGTATCGGCGAGGACCATTCGCAACCGTCTCCATGAAGCTGGGCTACGGTCCCGCACACCGTTAGGCCGTCTCCCGCTCACCGCCCAATATCGTGCAGCCCGCCTCCAGTGGTGTCGCGACAGGCGTGAATGGAGGGACGAATGGAGACGTGTCGTCTTCAGCGATGAGAGTCGCTTCTGCCTTGGTGCCAATGATGGTCGTATGCGTGTTTGGCGCCGTGCAGGTGAGCGCCACAATCAGGACTGCATACGACCGAGGCACACAGGGCGAACACCCGGCATCATGGTGTGGGGAGCGATCTCCTACACTGGCCGTACATCTCTGGTGATCGTCGAGGGGACACTGAATAGTGCACGGTACATCCAAACCGTCATCGAACCCATCGTTCTACCATTCCTAGACCGGCAAGAGAACTTGCTGTTCCAACAGGACAATGCACGTCCGCATGTATCCCGTGCCACCGAACGTGCTCTAGAAGGTGTAAGTCAACTACCCAGGCCAGCAAGATCTCCGGATCTGTCCCCCATTGAGCATGTTTGGGACTGGATGAAGCGTTGTCTCACGCGGTCAGCACGTCCAGCACGAACGCTGGTCCAACTGAGGCGCCAGGTGGAAATGGCATGGCAAACCGTTCGACAGGACTACATCCAGCATCTCTACGATCGTCTCCATGGCAGAATAGCAGCCTGCATTGCTGCGAAAGATGGATATACACGGTACTAGTGCCGACATTGTGCATGCTCTGTTGCCTGTGTCTATGTGCCTGTGGTTCTGTCAGTGTGATCGTGTGATGTATGTGGCCCCAGGAATGTGTCAATAAAGTTTCCCCTTCCTGGGACAATGAATTCACGGTGTTCTTATTTCAATTTCCAGGTGTGTATTTCTGAAGAAGAAGGGCAAGTATTAAGACGCATTAGACAGATAAATCATTAATGTGGATCGTTCTGTAGGCAAAGGCCAGAGTTTGTCCAAAGAAGGACGAGTTTCAACTGCTGCCGTTTAAGATCTGGCATTGCCTCTAGTTGAAATATTACCACACGTTGGTGGATTTGGCAGAACAGTTATACCATCACTACAAATTTACTACAGTCAGACGGGTAGCATATTCTACACGTAATGAAGAGCACCTCAAATCATCAGGTATATCCGTCAATGATCATATTCGCAGACCCAACAACAGGTAGATCATCTGTATCTCAGATATCCTATTTATTAAAAAAAAAAGTAAAAATTTGCTGATATTGTCACCAACACATCAAAATGGAGAATTTGAGAGAAGAGAGAAGAATGAAATCAACTTAAATACATATTATAAGGTGAAATTGATACCGTTGATATTATGGCTCTTGTGTACTCCTGCCACAGGGGGATGAATAAATGTCCTTTATCAGTATTTAACTATCTCAAGGGTAATTTGTGGTCAATGCAACTACAATATTCGTCCACCAACATCCAAAATGGAGTAAGAAGAAAAATAACGAGCATAAAATTTTTCTTTTGCATTTTGGACTGGAACTAGTGAGACCGCAAGTAGCAAAATGAAGTGCGTTGCTCGTGTTCGTGCCGTCTCTTATTTAACATTCTGTTTTTGTCCTACTGCCACTGGGTTATATTAGTTTCAATTACTTGTGTCACTGAGATCCTGCTTTGTCTGCCTGTGAGCGGCAGAAGCAGCGCTTATCGATATAAGCCCTGCCGTATTATCTTAGCGGCACTACTATTAATTCCCAGTCGTCGTGTGTCGCGAAGTGACTTGGAAAGCGCCAGCAGTGGGGTTCGGACCTGGCAGTCGGGCAGTTGGGACGCGGCAGACGTTCGGTCGGGTTGCAGCGGCAGCGAGGTTCGGACAGCGATGACTTGCCTCATCCTTGCCGGCACACCTCGCTTGTGTAGGGACTGTCTTGGTTGATCGTCGGTTGGTTGTCACACCGGACGACGTGTATTTGCTGGCCGATACCTTGTGGGTGGGCGGAGTCGGTAGGTTGGCGTGGGGCAGCGAGGAATTCTCATCGGGGCGTAGTTTGGCCGGGGCCCGCTGGCGGTCTCTTCGCGGTGTCGGAGAGTGTAGCGCTGTTCCCATTGCTACGAGGTCCGTAGCTCACCGACCCTGGACACGAAAGTTGAGTTTTGACTTAACCTACCAGCAAGTCAACACTGTGCACATTGTGTCGTTTGTTGTTCGTTGTTGGCTGTTAGGTTATTCCCGCCAGGAACAACGTGGTTTTCAAGTTGGAAAATTCTAGCCACCCTCCGGTGGACATTCACTGTATGTGGTTATTTTAGTCGAAGTGCACCAGCGGAATCTTCATATTTTTGGCCGTTAACGTTCCAGTTACCTGCTGTGGCCATTGACGTAATTTCAGGCAGTGTAGTTTCCTCATTGTGTTGCTGCTGTCCAGCACGGTGTGTAGTTTCACGGTTACATGTATGATTGGTTGTGGGCGCCAATATCGACTACGTTGTTCCATTGAAGTTCTTGTTGTGCCCTGTTCGGGTGAAGTGCAAGTTAATTTGGCGGTGGGTCTGTTGACTGTCGGTCGGTTGGGTTATCGTCGGATAGTGAATGGTTGGCCTGACTGCATGTATCGCATAAGCGAGAGTTAGTGTTTGAATTATAGGCCAAACCTGGAATATCTGAGCGCCCTTGAGTGTACTGCCCTATCTTTTAAAAAAAATTATCTTTGTTGTTTGTACTTGTGTGGCAGATTCTTTGAAATTATTTTGTTTTCCTCTTCAGGCATTCAAAGTTTAAAGTTCTGTTCCACGTAAGCCTTTTGGCATTTTAAAAACTTTAAAGCTGCCTAACTTTTTTTTTAGTCTTGGGCGTTTAGCCGATTTTGAGTTTGAGTTGTTGTGCTTTTACGGCCTTCAGCCTAGGCGAAAGAATTGTGTCACGTAAGGCCTTTGGTATTTTTAAAAAAATAATATTCTTTAGTTTTAAGTGTTACGCCTTCAGCCGATTCAGTTTAACTTAAGCCTAGCTAAAGAAAGGCCTGCCTTTTGAATTCTGATTATGCTTGCGTTTTAATTTAATGGCCTTCAGACGTTTTTAATTTAAAGTGGCTTTCAGACGGTAATTAAGTCCCAAAGGTGAAAGCTGTGTGTTAAAAAAACTTTTTGGGCTCTTGTAATGTTTGATCAAATGATAAAGCTGTATGTTCGAGTGTCAATGACAGCCTCTCATTTTGGCCCCTTTCCACAATCTATGCTATGTGTCCTGTCCTGCGGGTTAAGCAGGTGGGCTCAAACGTAACAGGTATATCTCGTCAAATTATTCTGTCATTGGAAATTAATCTGCACACGAAAGTGATACATGTGAGAAGACCTGCACGTAAGTCTCCTGCAGGGAGACGTGATAGCGACGCTTGTGTTAAAGAAGCTAAAACAAGGAATCAGAAGTATAACATTATGAAAAGAGACATACAACAATCTAAATAAACCAGAACGTTATGGTTGACAGTGCTATAATCATCCATGTAGCAAACAGTCAGAAAGATTTTTAAAATATGCCTCCTGCCCGGAAGTGGAGGACTCATTGTTTGTGTAATGTATTAACACATTCGTATTTTGTATTGTAATATGCAATTTTTAGTGACTCAATCTAATATTTATAAGTATTAACAAGAGTTAAAGGTTATTAGTTTAATTAAACCACATAAAACATTCGGAAAGTTACCATTGGGTTCATGATACCCCATCATTCTTTGGCATTCATTTAACTCATGAAAAAGAGTTTAGCTGTCCCTGATTTAGCTCCAGTGATCTGACAAGAACCGGGGTACTCATCTCGTCGTGGCCATTGACTATGGTTTAATAACACTTACACTGCGTACCGGTCAAGTGCACACAATCAGAAAAGAAAATTGAACAGCAAACAGGAACAATGGACAACAACACAGCAATGCTAAGGGAGACCTCGAAAAGCAAGGCAACATTTTTTTTGTATTTTTTTGTTTTAAATTAGTGTTCTGCGAGCGCCCAGCAGTTAATGACGATAAGACACCGCGTTGCAATAATTCAGAATTTTCATTACGATCAAGTTTTGCCTTGGTACGAAGTTATCGCCGGCCGCTGTGACCGAGCGGTTGTAGGCGCTTCAGCCCGGAGCCGCGTTGCTGCTACGGTTTCAGGTTCAAATCCTGCCTCGGGCATGCATGTGTATGATGTCCTTAGGTTAGTTAGGTTTATGTAGAAGTAAGTCTAGGGGAGTGATGATCTCAGATGTTAAGTACCAGACGGCCGGTGTGGCCGAGCGGTTCTAGGAGCTTCAGTCTGGAACCGGGCGACCACTACGATCGCAGGTTCGAATCCTGCCTCTGGCATGGATGTGTGTGGTGTCTTTAGGTTAGTTAGGTTTAAGTAGTTCTAAGTTCTAGGAGACTGATGACCTCAGATGATAAGTGCCATTGTGCTCACAGCCATTTATATCCATTTGTTAAGTCCCATAGTGCTTAGTTTTGTGTTAGCAGAAGAGCCAACACCTTGTTACGAGTCGAGGCCTAAACGCACGCGTTTTAGCTCAAGCAGGCTAGCGTGAGGAGGAAAGAATTATACTGACGTGAGGTCTGGAACATGACAAGGGATGAGAATTCAGAACGTGGACGTAATTAGTTGATACTTAACTTAGTTAATGATGAACGTCGCTCTTGACGGTACATGATTCACAATATTATCTGTTCAGAATACATTCTTCAAGATATTAATTATAGTAACTGAATAAGGCGCCTTGCTAGGTCGTAGCAAATGACGTATCTGAATGCTACGCTAAACTATCGTCTCTGCAAATGAGAGCGTATGTAGACAGTGAACCCATCGCTAGCAAAGTCGGCTGTACAACTGGGGCGAGTTCTAGGGAATCTCTCTAGACTTAACATGCCGCGTGGCGGCGCTCGGTCTGCAATCACTGATAGTGGCGACACGCGGGCCCGACGTATACTAACGGGCCGCGGCCGAATTATAGGCTACCACGTGGCAAGTGTAGTGTCTGGCGATGCCACCACACTTAGAGCCATTTGAACCATTTGAACAAAGTTATCTAGACCTAGACTTATCATGTGACGCCATGCGAACGATTTTCGTGTCAGTTATGACGATAGGAAGATAAGTACAACACAACATCCAGTCAGTGATCGCAGAAAATACCCGATCCGGCCAGGAATCGGACCCGGGCCCCTCCAATTAGCTACGTGAGGCACTGAGGCATTTTTTGGATGGCTAATAACACTTACGATAGGCAGTCACGGGGCAAAAGGTAGCTCGAAGAAGGAGTGTTTCCCCATTCCCCCTCACCGTTAACAGGCATTCATGTGAGCTGGCAACAGTACTTCTCAGCCATTTGAAGTCGGCCGGCCGACGCGGACGTCCTCAGCATCTGCGGGTGTTCCAGACGGGGAGAGTGACGGGTCTCGCGACGCACACACCAGACGGGCGGGCCAGCTGCGTGGCGGGCACGCACTCGGAGGGCCCCTTTAGCCGGCTGTCCTCACCTCCAGCCTGGAGCCTCCAGGCCCGTCGCTCCCCATTAATTATCGCCGACACCGGGAGGGCAGAGTGCGGGACGAGGGCCCACGGCACGCGGGGGACTTCATTAGGCAGCCCCCGCGGTTTAACGCCGGCACGAGGGCGCCCCAAAGGCTGCCCATCGATTCGCTGCCGCCCGCTCCGCGCGATCTTCCAGCCTTAAAAAGCTACTAGTGACATCACACCACTCTACCTGCCAGCTGCCCCTGTAGCAGCTCTGGCCTTCGGTGCCACTTAACGACTAAAGTCTCCACCTACAGTACTACCGCTTCCCACTACCCATCGATTTTCAACCCAATACTCTAGAACTGTGCTATCTGGTTAAGCCACTACTATCGTGACCATAGCACCTTCTGACTACCGATGTATTTGCAAAATGTTCAAATGTGCGTGAAATCTTACGGGACTTAACTGCAAATGTCATCAGTCCCTAAGCCTACATGCTACTTAACCTAAATTATTCTAAGGACAAAAACACACACACCCATGCCCGAGGGAGGACTCGAACCTCCGCCGGGACCAGCCGCACAGTCCATGACATCAGCGCCTCAGACCGCATGGCTAATCCCGTGAAGCGATCTATTTGCATACTTCCTGTACCGTCCAGTGGTTTACAATAGTCCACGACCAGAACTACACTACCTAACTACAAACAACCTACATACCTATCAGAGTTCCGTAAACACTGAAGCACAATATCTGCCTTAATAAAGGTGACCTGAAACTTCCCTTCAGTGCACAAGAGGTGATCGTCATGCGCTACTTAGACTTAAGTGAAACCCATGACACTGCCGAGTTTGTAGTTTTGCTGGTCAAACTGAACAGCCCGCAGTTCTCGGTAAATGCAGTGCAGTGCTTTTGTTCACACCTGACATCTCGCCAGCAGTACGTCGTGTTCAACGCCATAAAATCAAAATGGAGGCAGGTAATAACAGGTATCACCAGGGTTTGGTATTATGTCCTATGCTCTATTCATTGTATGTCAATAAATTGTCGCCACTTTTGTACTACTGAAAACAAAACAAGCATGCTGATGACCTCCAGGTGTATCCAACTGAAAAACCGATAAACATTTAGATAGCTATCAACAATCCCAATACTGATCAGAATGCACTATAAAATGGACGCATTTACTGTTAAAGCTCGACCGCGGGACTGCTACGGTCGCAGGTTCGAATCCTGCCTCGGGCATGGATGTGTGTGATGTCCTTAGGTTAGTTAGGTTTAAGTAGTTCTAAGTTCTAGGGGACTGATGACCTAAAATGTTAAGTCACATAGTGCTCAGAGTCATTTGAATCATTTTTGTTAAAGCTCGATCCATCGAGAAACCCAGTAGTAACGCTTGGTCATTACATGCTTGTTAGCCAGAAATATCTGGAATACTTACCATCCTTAACCATAATAGAGACAAATATCAACTTCTCTGCTTCAACATAGAGGAGTAATAACAGACGACAACTTAAATCTAACAGCACGAAAATGTAAAATGAAAGAAGGCATCAGCATCTCATCATGTTGTTGTTGTTGTTGTGGTCTTCAGTCCAGTGACTAATTTGATGCAGCTCTTCATGCCACTGTATCCTGTGCAAGCCTCTACATCTCCGAGTAACTACTACAACCTAAATCCATCTGAATCTGCTTACTGTATTCATCCGTTGGTTTTCTCTACGATTTTTAACCACCATGCTTCCCTCCATTACTAAACTGGTGATTCCTTGATACCTCAGAACGTGTCCTACTAACCGATCCCTTCTCCTAGTCAAGTTGTGCCACAAATCAATTTTCTCCCAAATTCTGTTCAGTATCTCCTCATTAGTTACTTGATCTACTTCAGTATTTTTCTGTAGCACCACATCTCGAAAGCTTCTCTTGTCTTCTTGTCTAAAATATTTATCGTCAATGTTTCACTTCCACGCATGGCTACACTCCATACCAATACTTTCAGAAAAGATTTCCTGGCACTTGCATCTATACTCGATGTTTGCAGATTTCTCTTCTTTAAAAACGCTCCCTGGCCATTGCTGGTCTACTTTTTATATCCACTCTACTTGAACCATCATCTGTTATTTTGCTCCCCAAACAGCAAATCTCAACTACTACTCGAAGTGTCTCATTTCCTAATCTAATTCCCTCAGCACCACCTGACTTAATTAGACTACATTCCATTATCCTCGTTCTTCTTTTGTTGATATTCATCTTATATCCCTCTTCCAAGGTACAGTCCATTCCTTTCTACTGATCTTCAAGGTTCTTCATTGTCTCTGACAGAATTACAATGTAATGGGCAAACCTCAAAGTTTTTATTTCTTCTCCATGGATTTTAATTCCTAATCCGAATTTTTCTTTCGTTTCCGTTACTGCTTTCTCATTATACAGATTGAATAACATCGGGGATATGCTACAACCCTGTCACACTCCCTTCCCAACCATTGCTGCCCTTTCATGCTTATAACTGCCGTCTGGTATATGTGCAAACGATAAATAGCCTTTCGCTCCCTATGTTTGATCCCGGCCACCATCAGAATTTGAAAGAGAGTATTCCAGTCAACATCGTAAAAACCTTTATCTAAGTCTAGAAAAGCTAGAAACGTAGGTTTGCCTTTCCTTAATCCTTCTTCTAAGATAAGTCGTAAGGTCAGTATTGCCTCACGCTTTCCAGTAATTCTACGGAATCCAAACTGATCTTCCTCAAGATCGGCTTCTATAAGTTTTTCTATTCGTCTGTAAAGAATTCGCTTTGGAGTTTTGCAACCGCAACTTATGAAACTGATACTTCGGCCATTTTCGCACCTGTCAACACCTGCTTCCTTTGGAAATGGAATTATTAGATTCGCTTGTATCATGCATGTTGATCACCAGACGGAAGAGTTTTGTCATGGCTGACTCTCCCAAGGCAATCAGTAGTTTTAATGGAATGTTGTCCACTCCCGGAGCCTTGTCCCGACTTAGTTCTTTCAGTGCTCTATCAAATTCTTCACGCTCCCCTTTCATCTTCATCTACTTCTCTTCATTCCCATAATATTGCCCACAAATACATCGTCCTTGTATAGACCCTCAGTGTACTCCTTCCTCCTATCTGCTTTCCCTTTTTTGCTTCGAAGTGGTTTCTTATCTGAGCTCTTGATATTCATGCAGGTGGTATTCATGTCTCCAAAGATGTCTTTAATTTTCCTGTAGGCAGTTACTATCCTACCCCTAGTGATATATGCTTCTAGGTCATTGCGTATGTCCCCTAGCCATCCTTGCTTAGCTATTTTGCACTTCCTGTCTATCTCATTTTTAAGACGTTTGTATTCTTTATCGCCTGCTTCATGTCCTACAAAAGTAAAAATAAGCCATTATTTATTGACCTAAAAAAGATGTTTTTACCAACCTTACCCTTATACTTATTTATACAGTGATATTACTTAACAAAGTTTTTCTCCTAGGAGCCAAAGGCGTTTGGAATGGTTCCTAAATCCCTTTATTCCATTATAATTTTGATGTTAGACTCGCTGTTCACTTTTCTTGATAATATGTGAAGCCATTCTGGTTGCGTGCAGACGAGCGCAGAGATTTGCATACCCTCTGTCGTTTCGACAATCTTATGAATCCACACCGCCACTCATATCTCCCCTCGACCTTAACGCATTTAGCTGAACTATACAGTGGAATCACTCATTCGCATCAAAGCAAAAGCATCTCTGTTCCACTCCAATGTTCAGTCACTTATTCACAATCCTTCTCAGTAGCAGGAACCCGATTCTGGAATAGCCTCCCGCATTGTAAAAGATATCTGAATAATATCTCAATCATCAGAAGACAGGTAATGACATATCTAGTAAAGTAACATTAAGGATTGCCATTTTCCTTGTACACACTCGTTACGCTTGTACACCGTTATTCCTAATCAGACCTTCGTTCCGCGGTATTCTCCGATGGTTCTGTCTCCTTAGTTGTTTTCCCCAGAACTCGCTTTAACAGAAAAGATCTACTTTGTTCATCTATAATTTCTTTTTATATCTGCCACTATCTTTATTATTATTATTATTATCATTAGTTGTAGCAGCAGCAGAATTACAAGTACTATCGGTATTAATTTTATTATATACTCACACTGCCACTTCAGATTTTAAATCCTTTCTGTTCTATAAGTCATACTGATATTGTTATATCTTGTGATAATATTATGTCAAAATGATATTGTATGTGTGAAAGCTTGGAATGATGTAGGAGAGGGACTGGTGGCCTTTATCAGATATTGTTTAGTGAAGAAATAAATATAATTAAATAACGATGCCTCATCACATGTGCATGAAGACGTTCTCTGTCGTATTTGAGACAGAAGCTGTACTCAATGTAGATTGAAAATAGCGTCAGAATTTCTTCTGATTCCGTACCTCTACATCTACTACTCTCTATCTGTAATACTTAACAAATCTCATTCTCATGGTTTGGAAGGAATAAAGGAAACACCGCATGAAAGGCATCATTAAACATAAACGCAGGAGCCGGCCGCGGTGGTCTCGCGGTTCTAGGCGCGCAGTCCGGAACCGTGCGACTGCTACGGTCGCAGGTTCGAATCCTGCCTCGGGCATGGATGTGTGTGATGTCCTTAGGTTAGTTAGGTTTAAGTAGTTCTAAGTTCTAGGGGACTAAAGACCACAGCAGTTGAGTCCCATAGTGCTCAGAGGCATTTGAACCATAAACGCAGGTGCTAACAAAGCCTGCAGGTGGCTCTGTTTTATTTGGCCACGAACGTCACCTGCGCATTGCCCTTAATGCGTGGAAATTATCAGTTGTAGTCAGAACAGTGATCTGTGTAGTCATGAGTGCATTATGTTGTAGCTAAATTCGAACGTGGACAAACTGTTGGTGATCGTTTTGTGGGTGCTTCCGTAGCCACGGGATGTGAGATGTTGTTGTAGGGGGCACCGTATCGAACATATAAACAGCATACAGGGGCAACGGTAATATACATACCTGAAATCACAACGCCGTCGGAACTGTGTTTCGAATGATCGCGACATACGAGGGCCGCCAAAGTCACTGCATAACCAGAGTGTTATACTTGTGTACCCTGTCAACATCAAATCATCGCGAAAGGAAGCCTCGTAAATGTGGATTTCCTGGGAGAGCTGGAGTTCGTAAACCACACAGCAGGATGCAAAAGCACGTACCTGGAAAACGTGGTGGAGAATCTATAAAACCTTGTGATGTGATTTACCAGCACAAGTATAAGGATAGCGTACCAATAGGGACAAGAAAGGAGGAATGAAGGCGCAAAAAATAGAAGTAACAATCATCCATTAATTGCACCATTACACACGCACATCATGATATATGAGACAATGTAATTGCCATACTCAAATCTGTTATGACAAACAATAAGTATCACAAAGGGCAAACATAGTGGAGTTTAAGAAAATACAATGGCACATCAACTCCGCTACGACAAACAGTGTGCACAATAAGGGCCGCACAATTTTGCCCATGTAAGAAATTAAAATAATACTAGCATAAAATTAACTAAAATGCCTTGAAGGAAATGTTTATGAGAAGAATACGACGGGGCCGCAGGGAGGAGGCAACACAGTACTTAACTCAGGTGCACCAAAACAAACAACGGACACCAGGCCCGCCAACAACGGACACGTAAGGCACGCAACTACTCTCTCCGTTAAGGTTCCGCGTGTTCCACCCAAGTAATAGCTATCTGAAACATTTTAATACTTGGAACCGTACACCAGCGATCATCAAATTAAAAAAAAAAACATGACATAAAAATACAATAATTTAAGAAAATCACATCATACGACTATGAGCTTAAGGTCTTTCGGTAATTAACAAATTACGAAACAGGTAAAGGGGCATGTGCCACTATTAAATCTTCGGTAATTACACTACAAAATTTCTCAGTACTCAAGTTGAAATTAACGTCAAAAGAATTAAATCATTTAAGTGACAATGTTACTTTAAAATAATAATAAAATCATTTCATACAGCAGAGGACCAAGAATGGCCCAATCAGTATTCCCCAGTGAAGCAGTTCACACAAATGGTACTCCACGGCTGCGAGCACACAGCCCCATACAGAATGCAACACAACCACAGCTACCCGGCGTACTGCCGGAACCACCCGGCAGTAAACCAAAATCGTACTGAGCCCAAAACAAGGGCCGACTTTTAAAATAACGAGACCTAGCCCGGGCCGGACAACAGACCAAATGCCGGGAAATCCATAAGAATCCTCAGCCAACTTAATACCAAAATAACAATTTATGAACAATAAGCAAAACACAAGACCTCTCAGTCCAAAGGCTTCCGCTTAGTCGCGAAGGTGGCTCCGGCCCGCCTGCTGAGGCGCCAAGCGTCGTACGGAGTGCCGAATAAAGCTTAACCTTCGTTGACGGAAAGCGGATGCACCACAAGACAAAATAAACTCCAATCTAACTGCGCAGGGCAATCTCTAAGGAGTGCCACTCGAAGACTATGCACTTGAAGATCAAACATAAAGCACCCAGACTAACGAGCCCCTGAACGACGCACATCCATCACCAGCGTCTAGTAGAGTACGGAGAGCAGTGTACCCTATCGATACACATCCATGGGACCGTAAACGAGGATAGCAATCCCAGCGACGGAGAGACAGGAGGACGAAGTGACATCCCGCCGCACATAGAAGGTATTTCAAACTTAGGCTCGACAAACTACAACACGCGAGATTTTTCTCCCCTTGCAAATCAAGTTAAACGGCACACCAGGCCGCTGTCCACACTATTAACCGTAAAATCACGGTCCGGTCTTCCCATCGGGCCCCACTCGGCGTCCGGACGTAAGCAACACCAGCCGAGCTGAACTGTCTCCACGGCAAGGCAGCCACCTCTTTCCTCTTCACACGCCTCCAGCTGAGCTGCGGCCAGCGATCACACATGGAAACAACCGCCAACGCCAAAACGTCTACTGAGTGAAAAGTCAACACTAAGATTGATACGGTGATACGGACTTGGAAATAAGCGAGCACCGTAACACCTTGAATATGCAGCAATCGATGAACGTCATTCGGTCGGATTAATCTTGTTTCATATTTATTTATTTATTTCATATTTATTTGTTTATTTATTTATTTATAATTAGCTACCAGCCACTTTGTTATTTTTTGTTTCATGTTTAATCTAACAAAATGCAACTCGTTTCGGACATGTTTTGCTCAACTTAACGCGTTTACACATACATACATACATACAGGGAAATGTTACTAATAAAAAACCGTCTTAAACTACATTAACCTAGCACTCTTTTTTATTGTTGGATACTGTAGTGGATGGTGTGGCAATCGATGGTTATGAAATCGTAAGTTATCAACTGCCACATAAAAGCCTTTCGCGCTATTTTTACAATGCTCAACCACAAAACTATCTGCATCCTATACAGGTTGTGACATCATACATAGACAGCCGCAAGGAAATCCTGTTGTGGTTGGCAGGAGAGCCAACACCGTGTTACTAGAGGAGGCCGAAAGGCACGCGTTTTAGCTCACGCAGGCTGGAGTGAGGTCTTGAACAGGACAAGGAAATCAGAATTGAGAAAAACGGACTTAGCTGGTGGATTACTTAACTTTAATCCATTAATGACGAACGTCGCTCTTGCAGATACATGATTTACAATATCAATAGTAACTGATAATGACACCTAGCTAGGTCGTAGCGCATGACGTAACTGAAGGCTATGCTAAACTATCTTCTCGCCAAATGAGAAAGTATTTTGTCAGTGAACCATCGCTAGCAACGTCGGCTGTACAACTGGGGCCAGTGCTAGGAAGTCTCTCTAGACCTGCCGTGTGGCGGCGCTCGGCAATCACTGATAGTGGCGACACGAGGGTCCGACGTATACTAACGGACCGCGGCCGATTTAAAGGCTACCACCTAGCAAGTGTGGTGTCCGGCGGTGACACCACAAATCCACCAGTAGAAGACATCACTGACATCGATTTCTGGCCATCTACTGAATCCTCCCCCCCCCCCCCACAAATGCCTCACCAGCCACTACAGTAACAAACAATGGACCAAGAGTTCTAGGCTAATCTAGTTTAAGACGGTTTATTTTTAAGTAAGATTTCTCTGTATGTATGTATGTATGTATATACACCTGAAGATGAACCGACCATGCTTCGAAACGCATTGTATTATGTTAGATTAAACATAAAAAAAAAACGTGTCTGGTAGCAGAAATTAGAAATATCCCACTCAGTCACCGTTCACAAACTTAGCCATTATTGTCGAAAAGAATTGTTTCATATAGTTTCTAGCTTCTCGTCAAGTTTACGTCTGTCACATGCCATACCATGTCTACAATACAGACTGCTTGTTACAAAGAGTGAAACATGGAGATGGTCCGGTGATTCGTGGTATTCCGTGGTCACTCCAAAATTCTCAGTACTGTGACCATTTCGGCTAATTAGCTCCAACTCATTGTTGAATATTTCTTCCCCTACGGTGATGCTTTCTTCCAAGATGCCCCTGTTCACACAGCTCACATCGTCTATGACTGATTTTGGGAAATATGTTAACGCTTTTGACGGAAGGGTGCGTGATTGCTATCCACCAATATCATTATTACCGGTCCGCCCCCGGTAACTGAGTAGTCAACAACAAGGAACTAAAACGGATGTCTTGCGGCGTCCACCCCGAGCCAATGCAACGAACGAAAACGAACATAAATTTTAAAAAAAAGTGGTCAGCATGACAGAAAAAATGGCTCTGAGCACTATGGGACTCAACATCTTAGGACATAAGTCCCCTAGAACTTAGTACTACTTAAACCTAACTAACCTAAGGACATCACACACACCCATGCCCGAGGCAGGATTCGAACCTGCGATCGTAGCAGTCCCGCGGTTCCGGACTGCAGCGCCAGAACCGCACGGCCAGCGCGGCCGGCAGCGCGACAGAATGTCAATCCTAAGGGCCCGGGTTCGCTTCCCGGCTGAGTCGGAGATTTTCTCCGCTCATGGACTGGGTGTTGTGTTTTCCACATCTTCATCATTTCATCCCCATTGACAGGCAAGTCGTCGAAGTGGCGTCAAATCGAAAGACTTGCACCAGGCGAACGGTCTACCCGACGGGAGACCCTAGTCACACGGCATCAATCAATCATTGTTACCTGAACTTCTTCTGGGAAGAATAGTGTTAGATAACCATTAAACCAAAGCGCGACTTGTATTTGTCCTCTCCGAGACGAATGGAAGCTGTTTTTAATGCCAACGGTTTCATTTACACCGTATTAGGCGGGCCAATGTTTTAGGTTTTTAGTGGTTTCGAGGTTGTCATTGTCACTGTAACTGCCTGGCGGAGGGTTCATTGAACCTATTTCAGGATGTTTCTCTAACTTTCCACATTCGTTTAGCTTGAGGAAGAAACGAAGACTTGTATATTTCTGTAACAGCTATGATATGATTATTGCAGGCGGATTCAACAAAATAGTTCAGTATTCCAAGGGGAACGCTGCAGACCAATACTTTGTGAAGAAGTCTCGCAGAAGTGAGAAACGCAACTCTCGTATTATATCCGTGATAAACCTAGATTTTTTTGTGCATCAATCTAGTGACGATAACATACTACACAGCAACATTCCAGAAGACTACGGACAATTACAATGTAAGCAATGTCATCAACAGGTTTGTTGCATCTTTGAAGTATGCTGCCAATAAAATTCATTCTTATATTGCCTAACTCACACCATTTTCCTGGTATTTAGCTGAACTGACAATGGTTAACAATTTATTTGATTTATTAAGTAGCCTATATTTAACAGATTCCTAACAGCACTCATGTTGATGACTTCATAGCATTTTTTTTTTTTTTGTGTACAGACAGTTACCAGATTTTAGTACCATACTCCAGTAGCGCACTGGCTAATAAACATATCTAAGGTCTTATGTAAACTGAGGTGGGAGGAAGGAGAATGGTAGGGGAGGGTACTAATGATATCTACTGCATCGTGCATTTGTGCGGAATCAGCGGCGACGAATGAAAAACAGACACTACACATTCATATAACACCTACGACCTTTCAGCTTCCTGCGATTATTCAGCGCGCACTGCATTACTGGGAACACCTTCATTTTAATTATAACCACATGGTGCAGCTGTATAGCCACAGCATCTGCCACAATGACGTCATATGGAAGCAATTAATGTGATCCTTTCGTAAATCGGATATCGAAGCGGTAGCAGGATGCTATGGCAACCCGATAGATAGAGTGCGGTGACGCCAACAGAATGGCCTGCTCGAATAGAGTTAACCTGTGTTGCAATATTTTCCAACGTAGGTAGGTGAGCCTGACACGAATCGAATGCGCACTGCTTATTACTGACAGTGGTTGGTGCTCTTGCCTAGCTAAGTGTGACTTCTGAGTGGATTTCCACACCCGTTTAGACAAATGCAGTGCCCGTCTCAATTTCCGCTTCAGAAAATACGATGCACGAACTGTTAAAGTACTATCACACTCACTCACAACAAAGTTTCCTCGATACACAGCCACGTGACGCACGTGTCTGACCTCTCTTACGTATGTGATGACTGCAGTCCAACGGAGGGCATCCGACTGCAAAGTTAAATAAAATGAGATTACCATATTTGAGTACAGCAGATCCCATACTAGACGGGGTGCTAAAAGCACTGAGCACACTTGCATAGCACTTTGTAAGTTGTAATTTAAGTAATGGCAAAAGCAGCGTGGTTTCTTTCAGCGTATTCTAGGCAAATTCAATTGCTCTGCAACTCCCAGATTATTCGCTTTCGTACAAGTAACCGAAGAAAATATGACTGGTCAGTATAAAGTCACATCACGTACACATCAAGTTATAGTCTAAAGGTTTCACGGAGATCGGAAGTAAAAACCGTCCTTTGAAAAATTTTGAAAAATTTGCACATTGAAACATAACACTAGTAATTTTCTAAAGCTAAAATGTTACACGATAGTGATTAAGCAGGTGGGGAGAGGCGGGGGAGAAGATTTGGAAGCGATCAATTGCTGGGAATAATTTTAAGCAGGATGGTACCACAAAGATTTTATTAAAATGTTCTGCTACTAATGACATAATTAATTTCTTTTGTAAGTCCATTTCCTCATTTTATCATGGAAGAGCATTAACCAATTCAAAAATTAAAAAAATTAAATATCCATAAACTGAATAACAACCTTTAGCTCGCTGAACTGATTAATAACATGTGTCTCGAATATTGGTGAGCTTTTTAAATAGTAAAAACTGTAAAACCCGTAACAAACTGTTGTAATTAACCATTCTTGTCTCAAAACAGTAATTGAAAGGTACTTCTGATTCACTGACGTTGACATAACCAGCCAACTGGCGCCATTAATAGGCAGATATCAACTGCATTAAAAATATTATTTACACTGTTGTAAACTACAATTTAAGCAGAAACTAAATCTAGTCACTAGAAGTGTGGGAGATTCTCAAACGTGCTTGCGTAAGTTAACAGTAGAGTACTTGCAGAAGTAGAGTCTCAGCAAACAGTATTAACCTGCCAGAAAATTTCATACTTGACTTAACTTTAAAGCATTTACAGTGACAGCCAATTAAAAGAAAATACAGTTGAGACTGAATGCTGTTAATGACATTCCGCTTTTTCACTCCCAAAATTAATATAGCTTTAGAAGAACAATCAATGGCTGTATTAAAAGTGTTTCCCTGCTGAGGCAATAGTATACTAAAGAAACACAATATAGTATGATTATCATGATTTTCAGAAGAATAACAGTACATGATATCCCTCAGAATGAAAAAGTGTGATGAAGACGAACACAAAATGTCTGTCATAGTAGAAATTTGAAGTTCAAAGTCATTCACAGCTGAGATTGGTAAGGAGAACATTAGACATAAGGTTGCCACCGAAATAATTTTCCTCTGCGACTGTTCAGGAATAACGGATTGATAGCCGATGGTGTCGTGTGAAAATGTGTTGGCACTTGGTCTTACTACTTCTAAAGTTCCTTCTAAAACTTAACATCCATGGCCGGTTGCAGGATACGCACCACAAATAAACGCCAAAGCAGAGGCCTCCCAGTCGGCCACAACAGCGAACAATATGAACAATTATTACATCAAACTCAAGAGCAGGGAAATGTCGACATTTCCTCCGGCACGCGATAGTCTTGGTAAGCACGACCTCCTGCTCAAGTCAGCATACGCTGGTAGCCCCCACTGTTCAAGAAAGGAAAAAAACATACCCGTGAGTATATCAGAGATAGTTCAAATCTTCAAATGTGTGTGAAATCTTAACTGCTAAGGTCATCAGTCCCTATGCTTACACACTACTTAACCTAAATTATCCTAAGGACAAACACACTCACTCATGCCCGGGGGTTGGACTCGAACCTCCGCCTGGAACAGCCGCACAGTCCATGACTGCGACCGCTCGGCTAATCCCGCGCGGCATAGCAGAGATAGTCACATACATATTATAGAACCCAGTCACACACACAGGTCAGTCCTAGACGCCTGTAGCCTGGTCTATAAGGCCTCAGGCAGGAACTACCCTTGGCCAAGTGAAGCATTATTTGAATGGTAACCTCAGCAAACGAAGAAAAAGTAAGAAATCATTGATTCTGAAATGATAAATAAACTGTTACATCACCGCCGTGGAGGGTCGCTCTGGTGAGAGAATTGTACTCCTAAAGAACTAAAAGTTTGTATACGTAACATTGAAGAAACTCTTGCGAAAATGAAAGAGCGATTGGGCGTGCACTCAGCAGCTCGGCACAGCTGAGATCCACTACCTTTGGTGAGTTACCTGATGTACCCATTATGTCCGGAGTACGTCGCTGGAGTTCAGTGTTGCTTGGAGATTTTGCAGAATAGTTTCCCATAGCGTTCTCAGTAGCCTAGAGTATACACACATGTTCTTCATATAGATAATAGGATACACAATGTTCGGGAGATTAATTCAGCTGCCAGAAAATTCCCATAATAGAAGAACTATAGGAAAATGTAAGAGAGTTACAGCAGTGCGTTAATTTGCTTCACTGGGGGGAAGACTGATTGTCGAGTAGGCAGGGTGGAGTAGAGGGTGATCGTGATGTGTGCGTGTGGTAAAACTTCAATGATTCACTATATCCAATGTTTCAAGGTATTCGTGAAATGTCCATTGGTAACAGAGTGCAAGAAACAGTAGACAAGAATCATACATTAAAAAAAACGTTTAATTTAATTGTGTACCGTTTCGTGGTATAGCAGCTTATTTGGTATACTTTTAACCAGGATATTAGCACAAAATTTTCCTTAATTTATTCTTGTGCTAAAAGACGTACCTACGTAAAGGTTTAGCCAACACATTTCCACACTTCGTTATGAGACAGCATTACTTAATTCAACCGTAAAAAAATAAATATCCATAAATTTAATAATAGCCTTCGTTTACCTGAACTGATTAACTATCTTTACCTCAAGTAGCAGTCTGTTTGTTAAATAGTTAAAACAATAAAAACTTAAACTAACGGCATTAATTAGTGACTCATGTTTTAAAACTATAAATGACGTATACGTCTGGTTCCCTGGTTGGTACAACCAGCCAATTGGCGCCATGGAATGGTAATATGAAACGGACAGGATAAGAAGTAGTGGGTACTGTAACAGACAGAAAGCAGCAGTACTCAAAACAGAATTTAGACTGTTAAACAAACCAATTTAAACACCAATAAAATCTGGCCACGAAAAGCGCGGGGATGTGCAAACATACTTGGCTAAAAATGAAAACATATAAATTACACCAACAAACGGAAAAAAAGTAATAGTTCAGCGATGGCATGAAAACAATAGAAAAAGAAACACAGCATTCAGCTGCTGTTATGCGAAACAGAGGAATATCAGTACTTGTTGTCCCTCACGCTAAAAGACATTGGTGAACACAAACATATTGACAGCACAAAGTTAAGGTTCAAAGCTATTCTCCAATTAGATACAAAGAAACATGATTTAACATAAGGTATCACAAATGTAATTTTCCTTGTGCCCATACTGGAATAACCATTTCATAGCCATCGCCTTGTGCTAATGTTAATGCGCCTCTGCTCACTTTCTTCGTAAGGCGCTTCTCAAAGCTAAGCACGAGACTTGCAGCGCAGGAAGCACACTCGAAACAAAGGCCCCAAGTAGAAGTCTCCTGATTGCCCACAACAGGGAGTGGCATTGCCAAGTAGTAAACGTAACCCACGACTGTCTTGATGGGCACGATCGCCTGTTTCCTTATGTGTCGGGATATGCCAGTTGACTCCTCTGGTCCAGAAACGTGAACACATAATTTCGAATCTCCTAAATATACTATCTCACACACGCACGTGTTGATCACACACATTCATACGGGTCAAATGCAAAAGTTATACTTCTGTAAAAGTTTAATCTACATCTACATCTACATGGTTACCATGCAATTCATACTTAAGTGCCTGGCAGAGGATTCATAGAACCATTTTCATACAACTTCTCTACCATTCCACTCTCGATGGCGCGTGCGAAAAAGGAACACCTACAGCATTCCGTTCGAGCTCTGATTGCTCTTATTTCATTATGATGACCCTGCCGCAATACGATATTACTGCAAGCTTTATGTTCAGATCTTCGATGAAGGCATTGCTTTGCAATTTTGCAGCTGCATTTTCTATTTGTGTAACCTGCACTTTTGTCTGTACAAGGTGATTTTTTTCCACCATTTACGAACTCTAGGGATAGATCGATGAGAGGATACGAAACCAAAAAGTTAAATGACCTTATTTCCGGAAATGCTTGGCTTCCATGCTAGGCACCATTTATTCAATCACACAGTGTTTACAGAGTGTGCTGTACTATACGACAGCAGCTACTGTATGAGTTGAAAATATTTACGTATGCCTCAACGCATGCGTGGAAGCGCCCTAGAATGTTCTGTCTCAAACGTCACATCGGCCAGGCTGCATCCGAACAGTGTCGGAGGCAGGGTGAATACGGTGCTCCAGTGTCTCCACAGCTGAAATGGGCTCTGTATACGCTACACTTTTGAATGGCTCTATAACCAGAAATCACAAGAAGTGAGATTTGGTGAGAGAGGAGGCCAAGCAACAAAACACCCTCGTCTGATCTATCGACCAGGGAAGACACGATTGAGACACGTCGTAGTGTTAAGCGAAAAACTGGGCTGGACCACCATCATGTAGCAGCTACATAACCATTCGGGTCACCAATAGCACTTCTTCCAGTGGAGAAGGAAAAGTCACCCCAAGGAACACCTATATTTGAGACCTATTAGGCGAAGTGCAAGGAAGAATGATTCCAAAATACGGTCACCAATTATCCTGGTTTACACATTCCGGCTGCACCAATGCAGATGATTTGCGGTCATCGTACCTTCGGGGCTCTGCGTACTGCCACAGATGACAGTTACGTAAGCTGAAGATACCTCTCTGCGTAATGGTGGCCTCATCTGTGAATAGGATGGATGACACAAAGCCAGGAATTGTGGTTTCCTGGTGATGAAACGAATGACAAAAATGATTCTGATGTGGAAATTCTGCCGATACTAACACCTGCACACGCTGTAAGTGATAACGGTAGTAACAAATGTTATGGAGAACATTCCACACGGTTGTCTGGATTACACTGCACTGGAGTGACAACTGCATTGTACTGACACGGCGGTCGCCTTCCGCAGTGTTTATCACATTTTCCTTCAAGTCTGGTATCCGAACATTTCAGGTACGTCATACAGGATTCCCTGCTTCCATATATCAGACAAACTGCGAAATGCTGTTGCAAACATTGAATGCTGTGGTTGTTTCCGGCGGGGATATGTCTCCAGATGCAACCTTGTTGCCCGCTGCCAGTTACCACTTGCCTTTCCGCAAATAAACACCATGTAGGCAAGTTCTCGATTCAAATACGGAATTATTCTGTGAATAATGTATCACATGCACTACAAGATGAATCAGCAACAAAAGAGAATCGGACAGAACATTACCAGTTACTATGGCAGGATAGGGCTTTAGGACATGACGTATACGGAACAGTACCACTCGCTAGGAGGAAATTATGCGTATTGGAACTGTGGCTGCGTGGTGCAGTGTGTATTAGACCACAGCCTCCATAGCAAAAGTACGATTAAATAAACGGTCTCTAGCATGGAAACCATGCATTAGACCTTTTTTGTTCCGTTTCTTCTCATCGATCAATTCCTAGAGTTTGTACACGGTGGAAAAATCACCCTGTATGTTTTATGACTTGTGAAGTAAACACACATCTGTTTGCGCGCTGCACAGCATTGCAGGTGAGACACATATTTGATGCTGAAATGTGTCAAAGCAGTAGGCCTCGTCACTTTTCATTCCACAATATCTCATTATGCAAACGAGTCCCCTATTTATATGCAAACTGAATTCGGTTTTGATTTGCAGGTCAATTTCAAATTAAATCCAGTCTAAACTAGGGACACTGCGGAATCGCACTTTTATTTTCAATTACAATACAACAATAGTAATTTCGTGGGTTATTTCTTTCTTTTTTCAAATCTAGACACTGCAGACGTTCCTGCCTGATGTGCAGGCGCAGAGCGACTGGGGCAGCTCAACAGAAGAACTGTTCCAGTCCCCGCTGGCTTAGCATATAGGTAATGCGACGGCTTCTGGTGGGGGAGGACGGATGCTGAAGATAGTCGTTCATTGGGCCCTATGTCCTCCCTAGACAAGCTCTGTCAGCCGAGTGAACTTTTACCTTCCAAGGACAATATGCGAAAGTCTCCTTGGTGGAAAGACGAATTGGTAAATACCACAGTCAATTTTTGAGCCACTGTTAACGCAATTCCTTCTAGGAGAGAATATTTCAGTCATCAGTATTCCGACTCGTTTGATCCCGCCCGTCACGAATTCTCCTCCTCTGCCAACCTCTTCAACTCAGAGTAGTACTTGCGACCCGTATCATCAGTAATTTTCTGGGTATACTCCAGTCTCTCTCTAGTACTATGGAAGTCATTCCCTGATGTCTTAAGAGATATAATACTGTCTCTTGTCCTTGTCAGTGTTTTCCACATAGTCTTTTCCTCTTCGATTCTACGCAGAACCTCCTCATTCCTTAACAGTCCACCTAATGTTCAACATTCGTCTGTAGTATCACATCTCAGATGCTTCGATTCGTTTCTTTTCCGTTTTTCCTCACAGTCCATGTATCACTACCATATAATTCTGTGCTGCAAACATTTCTCAGATATTTCTTTTTCAAATTAAGGTCTATACATGAGATCAGTAGGTTTCTATTTGCTAGAAATGCCCTTTTGGTCAGTTCTGGTCTGCTTTTGATATCCTCCTTGCTCCGCCCGTCATTGGTTGTTTTCCTGCCAAAATAGTAGCATTTCCTGAGTAGGACTCACCTACATCCTGAGCATCAATCCTGATATTAAGTTTGTCGCTGTTATCATCTCTGCTACTACTAGTTACTGCCCTGCCTCGGGCGTCGGTGTGTGTGATGTCCTTAGGTTAGTTTGGTATAAGAAGTTCTCGGTCTCGGGGACTGATGCTCTCCGATGTTAAGTCCCATAGTGCTTACAGACATTTGAACCATTTGAACCCCTCTGTCCCTATGGATTACCTCTATTTTTCTCAGTTTCGACTTTCTTCGATTAACTCTCAGTCCATATTCAGTGCTCATTTAATTTGCTCATTCTGTTCAACGGATCACGTGATTCTTCTTCGCTTTAACTCAGGGTAGCAATGTCTTTAGCGAATCTTATCACCGATATCCTTTCCTCTTGAATTTTAGTTCCACTCCAGAACTTTTCTTTTATTTCCGTCATCGCTTCTCGATGTACTGTTTTAACAGTAGGGGCTAATGACTACATCCATGTCTTACACCCTTTTCAATCCGAGCACATTTTTCTTGATCGTCCCCTCTTTATTATTCCCTCTTGGCTCTTGTACATATTATATATCACCCCTCTCTCTCCGCCGGCCGCTGTGACCGATCGGTTCTAGACGCTTCAGTCCAGGAACGCGCTGTTGCTACGGTCGCAGGTTCGAACCCTGCCTCGGGCGTGGATGTTTGTGATGTCCTTAGGTTAGTTAGGTTTAAGTAGTTCTCTGTCTCGGGGACTGATGCCCTCATATGTTAAGTCCCATAGTGCTTAAAGACATTTGAACCATTTGAACCCCTCTCTCCCTATAGATTACCTTTATTTTTCTCCGTTTCGAACATCTTACACGATTTTACAATCTCGAATGCTTTTTATAAGTCGGCAAATCCCATGAACGTGTCTTGAGATCTCTTTTTTCCTTCTTCCATTATCAACTGCAGCGTGAGAATTGCGTCTCTGTTCGTTTTACGTTTCCTGAAGCCAAACGTCGTCATCTAACATACTATCGATTTTCCTTTCCATTCTTCTGTAAATTTTTCTCTGGGTTACAATTCGATATGGATAGTTTGATAAAGACACTGGTAGTCGCTGGGAATGATGGTCACTGCTTTGGCCTCCTCAATATATTTATGTTTTTCTCTGTTTCTCAATATTTTCTATTTTTTTTTCTTTATTTTTGGTGTTCCCACCCTAAAAAACAGAATGCAATAAATCCGTCAAACAAAGGCGTCTGGATTGTCTGGTTTATGGAAGACGGATTTAACCATACTTTATCTGAAGGGCTGCCTTTTTACTAAGGCGGTAGGATTGTAGCGGCGTCTGCATAATTCTTTTCATCAGTGCAAAAAAATGTTACTTTTTGTTTGAAATTTTCTGTTTGAGATGCGTGAAACGTCACAAGAACAGACGCGCTCTGAGGTTTCAGCTTCACTTCAGATTCTCCTCTCAGTAGAACGAATTCAGCCTTTGCTTGTAGAGACCTCTGTTTTGCAGCAGAGTCATTTCGCATTTTCCTTCAGTTTCCGCAAGCAGTCACGTTTACTGATTCTGACGAAAACCAAACGTTACACAATGATAAAACTAAGCCTAGTTAGCAGGTAATGAATAAAATATAAATAGGAACTTCAACTATAGAGAATGAAGAGTTAACACAGCAACATATCAGGAGGTTGTTCCAATGCCTAAATGCAACTGTCACGTAAAGATGGTAAGTCAGCCAGTAACTCCATTAGCAGTAAGTGAAATTGTTAACGTAGTAATAGAGCAAACGCTGTGTACATTGAATAGGTAATGAGGAAACAAACGAAGTGCAAGACGAAGTCTTATGTGAAATAAATACTATTACTGCACAAATCTGTCAAAATGTGTGTGTGGTATCAGTAAAATGAAGATTAGACCTGAAAACACAGAGATAGAACTAGTTACGCCAAGCACAGAGTACTGATAATAGTATTAGGAAAGTTCTCAAGGATATAGCGCATACCAAGAAAACCGGTTAGGCAGTGACCTTTGTGAAAACTAATAATGTGTCATGTAGTGTACATTAGGACAGTTAGTTTTGGAAAAAGGCTAACAGCAACATTGAGAGTAGGCTTGGGCGCACTGGAATTGTGATAGACCATTGTGAGCAATGGTATGAACAGCTTGTGTGTATTTAATTGGGAATTCTAGATTACTGAAAAATGTGCGATCAAAGCAAAATGCAATACGGCTTACCACAATGAGGTGTTCCTCGCCCTGTGTGAATAAAGAATGGTAGAATACTAACAGCCGACTACTATACTCCCGGTCGAGTCGAACTTTACTTCTTATTTCTTTCGAATCCATTTCTTTTCTGCTATAGTGTCTGTAGATAAAAGAAATTATCCTGTAACAATACTCAGTGAGAAACCGCTGGAGCGACAGTAAATGCGTCAACCACTATAAAAAAATAATAGCTTGGTTATTATCCTTAAACCAGTCTCAAAGGGCAACCACTAGAAAATAAACTTGTAGTTCAGAAAGATTTATTACACATATTTCGTAAAAGAGTTTTACAAAATCTTTTACAAAACCGGCCTTCCAATAGCCACCAAAAACAAATACACTTAAAAATCTTATCAGTTTTTACAAGAGTATATGGAATGAAACAAGTTAAGTAATGATCATTCCTTTGAACTAAATAACAAACAGCCCCAGATAAATATAGATGGCAAGCATAATTGCCCACAAATTTAACAGGAATTTACCGAGACTGAATCCTCACTGGTAAAACAAGCAACAGTAGAGAATATCGAATAATAAATTTTAAGTAAAAGAGGAAATTCTCAAATGCGAACCTTAGATCAATAAACAGATCACAGACCAACGGAACTCCACCAATTATGTAGTGCGTTATTCCACTGAAGTTACTCGTGAAATCTCTTCCAAGTGCGACAGCAATATTTAGGAAGAAAAGACGGTTATCTTAACAGTCAGTTTAACTTTCACTCAAAAAGGGGCATGTTCCAACGGATGACACACAAAATGCAAGAGCAACAAACGATTAGGAGCAGGGGACGCACCTAGGCACAGCCCGAAAATATTAACGAGAGAAATCTCCTAACAGGTAAAAGAGAGACTACTCAACTTTTGTCAACTACTGGGGCGAAAGCGACTCTGACATGGCACAGCCAAGTAGCGCCGAGTCACCAAAACGTAGCTGGCCGAGCTAACGCTGTCCGAACATATTTCAACCAAGGCGTCTCCCTCTCTATTGGTCAATCCGGAACTGATTGTGCACACCGCTCATAGTACACTGAAACATTAAAAAAAATAAAAAAGACAGACAACAAAACCAAAGGACACACCACAAACACTCTTATTTCAGAGTTATCCCCCACCCCATTTAAATTTAATACCCTTAGCACATGCAAGACCTGAAACCAATAGCATGGAAAATTATTCACTTCTTACAGCTAATAATTCTTTATTCTTACAAGCAGACCCCAATAACGAGCATAAAGTCTGGAGAAATTTTCGGCCTGCCGAACCAAGCTAGTAAAAGAACCAAAGTCACGGCCCCTTCAGATGGCGACCGCAGGATAAATCATATGATAATCAAGTATCACAACAAGCACACTGTCTGGCCTTCACACTACTCACGCTTAGTGCTCCCGTCACCGAGCAGTGTTTTACACTCTTAATACCACAACTCAACATATACCGGAACCAAGGGTGAATACCTTATTCCGGTCAGCATGGATAATCGCACACAAATCACTGTTTCCGGCTGTGAACAGATATTACGATCAGATTGATCGCAAAACGTAACTTCAAAGAAATTGCAGATGTTCACCATTAGTAGCTGCAAACGACGAGAATCCCCATACCATATATGTGCATCCAGCATCAGGTGGTACGATAACACACTTGCTAGTAGACTGGAGGCCATCACCACCAGCCCGCCGCCAACACACTCCTCAAATCATAACACAGCACCGTGAGCAGCGAACGCTCGTCCGTAATGGTCAGTCCAAGAAACGGGCGAGCACTACAACTAGGGCTCAAGAGCGGGAAACCAGTCGAACCATAGCTAGAAGCACAGCTTTTAAACAGCGGGCAGAAATGGAAAACCAAAGATAAAAGGCGCTTGCCAGAACGAACTGGATTACTGCCGCCACTAGATAAGAGAATCACTGGCGCCAGCGACCTCACCACGACTCACTAAGATGGTGAGCAGCATTTTTACTGTAGATTAACTTGTCTTGTTGTATTTTTTATTAGATTATTCGCTTTATCTGAAGAATGTCTTTATTTGTAGAGTCTTGTGTTAGTCTTTATTCTGTGTGACAGTAATGTAAATTTTCTTATCGGTTATGGATAAGGTTTGAGTTAGGCATTTGTGGTAAGGTTTTGCCTGCCGTTTCAGAAGCAGAAACTCTCAATATATTACATGTACCATGGTAACAGGGTATAAAATATTTGCTTTTGGTCAGACAACACGTATTTGAGCTTCAAGCTTATTGTCATAATGTTAAAAAAATGCTAGTTTTTATTGAATGTTGATTGTCACTGAGGATGAAGTGGTGAATAAAAGATGTAATGAGAAATTGAGGAGAATGTCTGAGGGAAAATAAAAGCTTATTACTAGATGCATGATGATTAAGGTAAATGGAGTAGAAATGTTTTTAAGGATATGTATAAAGAGGTAAGAGTTTAATTCTGTAATTGCGGATTTGTGTCGAGGTGCGATCAAACGGCCTGTCTGTGGATGGTTTTTAGGCGGTTGTCCATCTGCCTCGGCGAGTGGAGGCTGGTTCTCCTTATTCCGCCTCTGTTACACTATGTCGGTGATTGCTGCGCAAACAAGTTCCTCATGTACGCGTACACCACCAGTACTCTACCACGCAAACATAGGGGTTACACTTGTCTGGTGTGAGACGTTCCCTGGCGTTCCACCTGGGACCGAACCGCACAATAACACTGGGTTCGATGTGGGGCGGTGGAGGGGTGAAGTGGACTGCGGTAGTCGTTATGGGGTTGTGGACCACTGCGGCTGCGGCGGGGACGGAGCCTCTCCGTTATTTCTAGCTCTCCGGTTAACGTACTATACAACACAATACAATGCGTATTTATTAGGTCGACCGAAAAGTTCGTAGCTTTTATTCCTAAGTTTAACACACACTACAGATAAAAATAACAGCGAATTTGGCCATAACTAAGATATTCTCCTTCAGTACTTGGAACATTCTGAAAAAGTTGGGGTACATTTTATATTCTGCGTCTGTAGAAATCACGTAGTTTTAAGGTGAAGAACTCGTAGAGCCATGTTCGGAGCGCAGTTTCATCCGGGAAGGAAGTACATTGAAGATTTTCTATAGACGGAAAAGGTAGAAATGTAAGGGCGGAAGATCAGGTGAATAATGTGGGTGCGGAATGTGTTTTGATCACAACTCCTGCACAGTATTTTATTGCCAGTTAGCAGAATGCGGGCCGTCGTTATCGCAGTCTAGCAGCAGCCTTCCTGGTCGTCGTTATTCAATTGCGTCTGCATGACGTTACAGTTAACAAAAAATATCAGCAGTGATGGTTACAACCCGGGAAAGCAATACGTAATACACCGCACCATCGCTGTTCCAGCAGATGTAAAAACACTGTCTTGTGTGTATACGCTCAGGTCTTTGTTTAGGGAGTGCTGCTTCGCCTGGGCTCGACCATTACTTTCTTTTCCTTATGTTAGCATAAGGACTCCCTGCCTCGACTCCAGTAACGATACAGAATAGAAACGGTCTATGTTGTTTACAAACCAATTGACGACGAGCAGGCATAAATGGCACTGTCCGCTCCGATTGCTGAGTGGTCGGCATGACAGATTGCAGTCCTACAGGCGCGGATTCGATTTCCGGCTGGGTCGGGCATTTTCTCCGCTCAGGGACAGGGTGTTGTGTTGTGTTGTGTTCATCATCATTTCATCCCCATCCGGCACGCAGGTCGCCCAATGTGGCGTCAAATGTAATAAGATTTACACCAAGCCGGTCGGATCTGCCCCGTACTTGGCCTCCCGGCCAATGACGCCAAACGCTCATTTCCACATATGCGACCCACTGACTTTAATGATTCTTGGCTCAGAGCATAAGGTAGTCGCACACTCAAGTTTCGAACCTTATCGTCGTCATGAAAATGTAGCACGAGGATGAAATTATCACAGTTCATCACATTCGAGTACAGTGATGTGGATCATCCTGGATTAACGCGTTTAAAATATCTCAATGAAACACCGAAGGTCTCCATCAAATCCTGAAGGTCTTCCTGGACTCGGCGTCATTAATGTGAAGACTATCGTCCCTCCAAGCTGCTTGTGTGGTACAGTGTCAAAAGCCTTCCGGAAATCCAAAAATACGGAATCGATCTGAAATCCCTTGTCAATAGCACTCAACACTTCATGTGAATAAAGAGCAAGTAGTGTTTGCCAATAATGATGTTGAAGTATGTTAATAAGACGTTTCCTTCAAGGTAATTCATAATGTTCGAACATAATATATGTTCCAAAATCCTGTTGCATATCGACGTTAACGATTTGAGCCTAAAGTTAAGTGGATTACACCAACTACCTTTCTTGAATATTGCTGTGACCTGTGCAACTTTCGAGTCGAGCGAACAGTTGTATATGATCGTTATGTATAGAGATAAAGCATCAGCATACTCTGAAAGGAACCTAATTAGTATACAGTCTGGACCACAAATTAAGTGATTTAATTTGCTTCACTACTCCGAAGACATTTACTCCTACGGTAATCATGTTGGCAGCTGTTCTTTATTCGAATTCTGGAATACTGATTTGGTCTTCCTTTGTGAAGGCATTTCGGAGGGCTGTGTTTAGTAACTCTGCTTTGGCAGCGCTGTCTTCGATAGTATCTCCATTCATACCTGGCAAAAAAGGCACAGATTGTTTCTTGATGCTACCATACTTCACATATTACCAGAATAACTTTGAATTTTTTGCCAGGTTTCGAGACAAAGCTTCGTTGTGGAAACTGTTATAAGGATCTCGCGTTCAAGTCCGCTCTAAACTTTAGGCTTCTGTAAAAGGTCTCCAATCTTGATAATTTTGCGTCTGTTTAATTTTGGCATGTTTGTTTCATTGTTTCTGCAACAGTGGTCTGACCCGTATTGTGTATCAGTGAGAATCAGCTCCATCATTTGTTAATTTATTTGGAATAAGTCTCTCAATTGCTGCCGATTCTATTTCTTTGAATTCAAACTGCATCTGATATACACTTATATTATTAATTTGGAAGGAATGGAGATGGTCCCCCAGGAAGACGTCATGTGAATTTTTATCTGCATTTTTTGAATAGGTATATTTTACGTTTGTTTGTGGAGTATTTGGGGTTACAATATTCAGTCTCGCTACGACAACCCTGTGTTCACTAATCCATGTATTGGTTTTTGCTCATTATTAACTTAGGATTATTTGTTGCTAAATGATCAAGTGCGGTTTCACAACGTTTGCTATTCGCGTGGGCTCATAAAGTAACTGTTCGAAATAATTTTCAGAGAATGGGGATAGCATAATTTAGGATAATGTTTTAGGTGTACCGTCGGAAATAAACATGTTTTTTCGCCAACATGTCGAGGATAAATTAAAGTCAGCACCAACTAAAGTCGCATGAGTCGGGTATGTGGAATATTTGGTTTAGATACAAAAAGAGTAATTAGTGGAATGGAGTCTGTTGTGAAAAATTCTTTGAAGATTAATATTATACTGACCAAAAAACATATAAAGGAACACTCTCATTGTTAAGTAGCTTTTCAGATTTTTTATGGGTAAAAATTATGAAGAAAGAAGATCTGTCTTCAAAACCGTATCCACTCACAAACATAAGGGTTAAAGCATTTAAAACTGTTTAACGAAATATTTGGCGGAATACCATTTGCATTAAAAAAGTAGTAATAAACGCAGTTCACCTGGAAGAGCAACATCCTTTAACATAAGGCTCGAGTACCCTGCACCACACCGCCGGCGGGAGGGGTGAGGTTGACTTTGAAGTCTTAAATAGGAAACCCTATTTTTTAATTGCAGATTTGAAATTTCAGTGAAAAAATATGTGTGTTTTGTATGAAACCTGTCTTTCGTTTCACGATAGAGTGCACTGTAATTGGGAAACATGGAAATGAGGTGACAATTGTTGCCAAATGGCACTATCTCAACCAAATACCCATCTGATTAAACAATAGAAGCACTTTTTTGATATTTTTGGTAATGCTACCATATGACACCTGCCACAATAAGCACAGACTGTATTCAGTCGGCGTTCAGTCTGTGCGTGTTACTTCAATGATTTGGCCTGCACACGTCTCGTCGCAGTTGTCCCACGATGTTAACGATTGGAGAAAGGGTTGATATCGTTGCCGCGTACCTTGAGGCCCATAGAAATGTTGACAAAGCTCGTGATATGTTCACTACTCAGTTCCCCGCTAGGAACAACGACGTTTGGCAGTATTGTCAACATGATTACTGAAAAGGGAAGTGCGAAACCTAGAGAAAGAGTCCGACTGCGGCCTGAAAACAAACGAAAATATCACAACTAACGTTTTAGCTGTGAGTGCTGCAGATCCTCATGTTAGTTATAAGCCTACTTCGCGAGGTTTAAAAAATTCCCAAAGAAATGGTCTACGCATACTGCATGCGCACAAATGGCATCCATTTCATTTATCACTGCATCAAGAACTGTGTGACATCGATTTTGACAGATGCCTAAATTTCTGCTATTGGATACAGGATCAACTAGCGATCAATGATAATTTCATTTTACAGATACTTACATCCAATGGATCAAATTTTACGCATCGTGGTGAAGTGAATCGATATAATATGCATTATTGCTCAATGGAGAATACCCATTACATGAGGCAAGTTCGACACCAACGCCACGAAGTGTCAACGTTTCGTGCGGTATCTTAGGTACGCAATTAATTGGTCCATACCTCACAGAAGGTAATCCGACTGAGCAAATGTACTGCAGTATTATGGATAATGTTTTACCCAAGCTAATGGACGATGTTCCACATCAAACGAGACTGGATATGTGGTTTCAATACAATGGATGTCCTGCGCGTTATTCACGAGTAGCTCGAGAAGTTTTGAAATCATCTCAAGAGGGGGATTGGATGGGGAGGTCCTCAAACGCAGACTACACTTTCACCCGATGTGACTTCTGCCAATTGTTTCCCGTGGGGGTGATTAAAAGAGAGAGTTTACATAGATGTAGTAAAAACTCCTGAAGATATGCGGCAGCGAATTCGTATTGAATGTGCAAATATTGGCGTGTAGATACTAATATATTTCGGATTGTCATTCAGACACAGAGCTGCACTGAAACACTTGTCACAGGCAAGGTGACTCACAGTAATCAAGCATTCTGAAGGGAACACATTACTACTATGTCCAGTACGATATTCCTGAGTAACGCTCAATGTACTCTAAGAGTGCACTGCGGGAGAGTAGACGGTGTCACATGATAGCATTTTCCCAAATATAGATTAATGTACTTTGATTTTTTCCTAATCGGATGTGTATTTTTGTGACATTTTACCGTTTTGCAACAATTTTCACCCAATGTAAATGTGTGCAGATTACAGCGCCATCTATCATGAAAAGAAAACAATGTTGATACAAAAGGTACATATTTTTTTCGGGGAATACAAAAATAAAAAGTAGGTACTCCTACGTAAGATTTCAATGTCACCCCTCTCCCACCCCTAGAGACGGTGTTGGGAAGGTTAGGGTGGTCGGGGCAGCGTTATGTTAATGAAGAGAGAGAGAGAGAGAGAGAGAGAGAGAGAGTATGTAGTGGAGTGGATGCGTGATTTCGTGATGCTGTTTCTGCAACTTGGAATATATTAGATAAGGTAATATCCAGCCACATGTGCTAGCATTGCAGAAAAAATGGTTCAAATGGCTCTGAGCACTATGGCACTTAACTTCTGAGGTCATCAGTCCCCTGGAACTAAGAACAACTTAAACCTAACTAACCTAAGGACATCACACAAATCCAGACTGTAGCGCCTAGAACCGCTTGGCCACCATTGCAGAAAGTTTCATGTCATGATTAAAGAAATTTTTCAATGCTGTCGTGTAAATTTTCGTAAAGTCGCTTCGGAGAAAGTGTGGGGTACATGAATTTTCCGAACAGCATGTACAAATCAATTTTCCCTGCTATGGTAATAAGAATGATCTATCATAAATGTTGTAGGTATGAGTATCAAAGGTCGGTCGCCGAAAATTCATCTTCTTATATTCACTGAAAGGACAGTTACTCGCACAATGATAAAAGTGTGTTTTTCTGTAGGTTTTATTCATTAATAACTGTGATGACTTCTTTAAGTTTACAGTTACAGTAAATCGTAATGTTGGTGCTGTTTTGTGTGAGCACGTTTTGTGTGAGTGCGGGCACAGTACAGTTAGCTTCGCTGGTGAAGCGACAAAGGAGCCCGAGATTACACAGCCGCATGTGTCTCTCACCTAGTTGGACGTGCTCTTGGGTTTCAACGTCTAATTATGATAATTGCCGCTAACGAGGGTTGCCGAAGCTTTGTAATGGACTACTCCAACACCGCAGATGCGCATCGGTCGCATTAACGTCGCCGTCTGCAATTAAGGTCGATCACCTAATTGTAGAAGCGGTTCAGATGATGAGGTGCGATGGCAGACAACTTCCGCGGAATGCCGTTTCATTTGTGCGAAACCGTCACCCGAGTCATCGCCGTGGGATTAGCCGAACAGCCTCTCCTATCTCTGCCATAAACTGCAAGTCCCGGAAATAAAGAGCAGAATTACGCTCCAGAAAAGCCACTTGTCTTTAAGGACGTTAAAAGAACTTATGACAGGAATTAAAAGAACAATTACAATAAGAGAGCGTATGATTGTGCTTTACAGATAATAATATTGTGCTAGTCAAATGGCCGAGTGCAAGCCTTTCAATTGGACGCAACTTGCATGTCTCAAATCTCTCATTTTACCAGCTAGGGAAATGGGAGCTATAGCTTAACGAGGAATTCGAACCGGGTGTAGTTACTGGCTTCACATCGTTGGGAGGTGAAGGCTAGATTAGGGGAAGACTGGGGATTTGCCTGGTCCTGCTGTGATCCGACCCTAGGACCTCCTTATTCCTAGAGACTCGCTGGACCACAAAGCACGACTATGATTTTTATTCATTATGCATATTTAATGTACAGGAAAATTTGAAGAAAACCTACGAATAAGTTCCATATGTGGAAATTTCAAGTGTGATAAACTGGTGTACGAAACGTCGTAACTTTCCTCTACATATGGTTGAGTGCAAAATGGAAGCGAAAAGCTTGCACATGGGGCTCTTTTAGGCTAGGCAGTAGTGAGAGGTGTCCTGGTAAACACTCACCAATCGAAGTGCAGGCACGGAAATCAGGACGTGCTCAGTGTAAAGACACTTCATCTATCAAGATATTAGCAGTAAATTTTCAGTGTGTTCGAAATAAAGTACCTGAATTTATTGCCCTCCAGGAAGCGTGTGGCGCGCAAATTATTCTCGTGTCTGAGAGCTGGCTGAACCGTGAGATAGGAAGTTCTGAAATATTTAGTGAGGGCTGGAACGTGTACCGGAAAGACAGATTAGACACCATAGCAGGTGGTGTCCTCACTGCAGTTCACAAAAATATTGTATCTACTGACGTCGAAGTAGAGAGTGATGGTGAAGTTATATGAACACGTTTAACAGGGCTAAGGGAAATAAAGTTAATTGTGGGGTGTTATTACCGGCCACAAGGATCACCCGTGACGGTTCTAGAATCATGCAGAGGGAGTTTACATTCTGTATCGCAGAAGTACCCGGATCATGCTATATTAGTCGGAGGCGACTTCAACCTACCTAGTATAGACTGGGATGTCTATGGATTCATTACAGGTGATACAGACTAGCCGTCGTTTGAATTCCTTTTGAACACATTATCCGAATACTGTCTTGAGCACCTGAATCGACAGCCAACGCGTAATGTAAGTATTTTATTAGGGTAGCCACGGACAGACCAGATCTCATCGACGGTGTCAGTGCTGAGACAGGGATTAGTGATCATGATGTTGTCATTACGAATATGGTTACGAAAGTTAAAAGGAATATCAAGAAGGCTAGGAGAGAATTCTTACTAGAAAGCGCAGATAAGCAGTTATTAGCTTCCCACTTAGTAAACGAATCGACTTCATTTACTTCCGGTACGGTGGACGTGGAAGAATAATGGGCAAATTTTAAACACATTCTAAATCACACAATGGACAAGTATGTGCCGAAAAAGTGGTTTACGGACGGAAAAGGTCCACCGTGGTTTAACAGCTCAATTCGGAGAATGCTCATGAAGCAAAGGCAGTTTCTGTCGCGGTACAAGAAAGATCGGGAGAATCAGGACAGGCAAAAGTTAGTAGAGATTGGTGCTGCTGTAAAAAGAGCGATGCGCGAAGCATTAAACCACTACCACCGTCATACCTTAGCAAAAGATCTTGCTGAGAACCCAAGGAAATTCTGGTTTTACGTAAAATCGGTAAGCGGGTCGAAGGCTTCCATCCAGTCACTCACTGATCAGTCTGGCCTGGCAACGGAAGGCAGCAAAACGAAAGCTGAAGTTTTAAATTTAGCATTTGAGAAATCATTCACGCAGCAGGATCGTACAAACATACAGCCGTTTGACTCTCGTACAGATTCTCGTATGGAGGACATAGTGATAAACATCACGGGGGTTGTGAAGCAGCTGAATGGGTTGAAAATAAATATATCGCCAGGTCCTGATGTGATTCCAACTCGATTTTACAGAGAGTACTCTACTGCATTGGCTCATTACTTAGCTGGCATTTATCGCGAATCTCTTGCCCAACGTAGTCCCGAGCGACTGGGAAAAAGCGCAGGTGACTCCTGTATATTAAAGGGTAGAAGTACGGATCCTCAAAATTACAGACCAATATCCCTAACATCGATCTGTTACACGATTCTCGACCATATTCTTAGTGCGAATATAATGAATTTCCTTGAGACAGAGAAGCTGCTGTCCATGCATCACCACGGCTTTAGAAAGCATCTCTCCTGCGAAAGGCTACTCGCCCTTTTTTCACATGATATCTTGCGAACCATGGATGAAGGGTATCAGACGGATGCCATATTCCTTGACTTCCGCAAAGCGTTTGACTCGGTGTCCCACTGCAGACTCCTAACTAAGGTACGAGCATATGGGATTGGTTTCCAAGTACGTGAGTGGCTCGAAGACTTCTTAAGTAACAGAACACAGTACGTTGTCCTCGATGGTATCATTTCATCGGAGGCGAGGGTATCATCTGGAGTGCCCCAAGGAAGTGTGGTAGGTCCGCTGTTGTTTTCTATCTAGATAAATGATCTTTTGGATAGGGTGGATAGCAATGTGCGGCTGTTTGCTGATGATGCTGTGGTGTACGGGAAGGTATCGTCGTTGAGTGACAGTAGGAGGATACAAGATGACTTGGACAGGATTTGTGATTGGTGTAAATAATGGCAGCTAACTCTAAATATAGATGAATGTAAATTAATGCAGATGAATGGGATAAAGAAACCTGTAATATTTGAATACTCCATTAGCAGTGTACCGCTTGACACAGTCAGGTCGATTAAATATTTGGTCCTACCATTGCAAAGTGATATGAGGTGGGACAAGTATGTAATGGCAGTTGTGGGGAAGGCGGATAGTTGTCTTCGGTTCATTGGTCGAATTTTTGGAAGATGTGGTTCAGCTGCAAAGGAGACCGCTTATAAAATAGTAATGCGACCTATTCTTGAATACTGCTCGAGCGTTTGAGATCGCTATCAGGTCGGATTGAGGGAGGACATAGATGCAATTCAGAGGCGGGCTGCTAGATTTGTTACTGGTATGTTTGATCATCACGCGAGTGTTACGGAAATGCTTTAGGAACTCGGGTGGGAGTCTCTAGAGGAAAGGAGGCGTTCTTTTCGTGATGTACTACTGAGGAAATTTAGAGAACCAGTATTTGAGGCTGACTGCAGTACAATTTTACTGCCGTCAACTTACATTTCGCGGAAAGACGGCAAAGATAAGAGAGATTATGGCTTGTACAGAGGCATATAGGCGGTCATTTTTTCCTCGTTCTGTTTGGGAGTGGAACAGGGAGAGAAGATGCTAGTTGTGGTCGAGGTAACCTCCGCCACCCACCGTATGGTGGATTGCGGAGTATGTATATAAATGTAGATGTAGAAAGGTATATTTGTCTCTGACGAGCATATAGCAATTGGAAAGGTAGACGTTTATCATACACTTTCCTCGAATGATTGTAAAAACAAAATCTCATAGACGGACGGTGCCCGTGAACCCTTAGAAATATTTGGTTCTCTTTTGTCCTTTATTTTTGCCGAGTAGAAAATTCTGATACACCATTACACATCATTGATTCAGCGTAAAACGCTGAATAACAGCTGTCGTCAAGGTATCACCCCAGCAGCTCATCTAGCGTAATTTTTTTTTGAAGTGCAAATAAATAGCGGAAATGAAAGGAGATCGGAAACGAAAGGTAGATAAAGATATGGTGGAAAAAGCGCGACGAACTACTAATATCGGGAACTGATCAAGAGCTTAAGTACTTCATTCAGAGCTGGAGGACAGTAGGAAATGCGCATAGACTGGCCCCGGATATTCGTAAATATTGCACCAAATTAGAGGAAAAATTACTCTCGATAGTCAACACTCAGCACAACCTTCAATTAATGTCTCTCCGATGTATGATACTACGCATTGTTGTGTAGCATATTAGCCGTATCTAGCAATGAGGCGACCGTAACAAATGAAAGTGACACGTAGTATTCGACTTAGGTACACAATTCTTTAACTATAAAATCTGCAAGAAGACATCCAATGTCAGTGTGGTGGGTTCCTGGTTATTATACGGCCAATGATGGTGTCTGAATCGCAGTTATTCTCGGCTGAATCAATTGCTACGCCGGTCTCGTACGCTATATGAAAAAAGTTGGTGAATTTATGAGTACGCTGCATAGAGAGTAGCATAAAACCGGTAGCAGAGTCATGATAACACACTATGCAGCTACGTCATGGAGGTGCGTTGTGTTAACAGGAGTTTCAGAGGAGAATCCGGCGGTATGCCGAGTACTCAGACTGTTTTCCCTGTATATTTGTTCGCATTTTCTTCGCCAGTTTGAGGAAGGACTACAGGTAGCATATGAACTGACCGCACACAGGAGGAGTAATACACAAATACAATTCGGTGAAATATGAGACACTTTCACACAATAACTGCCTTAAGGTTAGTGTAGCCGCACCGAGTTATTAATTCGCAGGGATTAGCAAAATTGGCAGAAAGTACACTGTTTCCTTAGACAAATCCAATGCTGCGTGATTCTGACCTAGGGAGTCCAGAAATAAAGGAAACATGTACAAACAGCAATATTGTGTTCCGCGTTCCTTTGACAGTCGCGGCGTTGTTTACTGCCGAACAGTGCACTCACTCTGGTACTCGTTTTTGTTACTTTCGTGACACGTTTGTGTCGCTAACACGGAAACAAGCTTCATGAATGTTTAACGCTACGCGTAAACATATCTTTCAATACGTGGTGGCCGTGCTTGTGGTGTTTTTGATGCTACATTGGTTATCGAGTGTTATTTCAGTTTCTCTGGAAAGCAATATCCAATGGAAACAACAAGGGTATTTTAATCGACTCGCGTTCCATATAAAAGTTATTAAGTGCAGCGCCAGCTGGAACATGTGGCACAATTTGCGGCTTACGGACCAGCACGGATGGAACTGACTGCTGCAAGCAGCGTTCAAGGAAATCCATCTTGAAATATCACATAAAAGAAATATATCACGCGTCTGTAACGAGGAGAATGTCCATAACTCACGAAGTACACCTACATTTCAAAAATGATTACGCCCAACCGTACTTGTTCTAGCGAGTGGATTAAAATAGGTCAGCTGTCGCTAATGAAACGGCTACATGTGCTTTCTTAATGGACATGAGACCTTCGGATTATTGTTTGACGATTTAAATATATTACTAAGAGAAAACAAAAGTAAAAATTTCTGTGTGGAAGTATACAGCAAATAAAAAGAAACCTGAGCGTGCTATAGTCACAGAGGTACTGCACATAACCCGTTTTATGTACCCAGCAAAAACGCAATTATTTTGTATCGTCTACGTGTAGCAATCCATTGCATGTTTGATTTGAGAGGAAGGGAGAAGTCCGGTCGGTGTGGCCGAGTGGTTCAAGGCGCTTTAGTCTGGAACTGCGCGACCACTAAGGTTGCAGTTTCGAATCCTGCATCGGGCATGGATGTGTGGGATGTACTTAGTTAGGTTTAAATAGTTCTAAGTTCTAGGGGACTGATGACCTCAGATATTAAGTCCCATAGTGCTCATAGCCATTTTAGGAAGGGAGAAGACACACAAGTTGTAACGCTGTTTGGATGGTTTCGAGGCATAATTTTTCGAACCAGCTCCCATGAATTAGCATTTTAGGTTTGGAAACGAGTCCGTCTGACACCGGGACTGAAAAGGTCATTGAAGGGTCACCAACATCATGTGCATATAGATCTACATCAATCTAATACGACACCCTCTACATTTACCCGAGAGCGTACAGGTGTTAAGAATCGCGCTATTGATCGATACTGGCTGTTACGTTGTCCATGGAGTAAGACGGTTAAGCCGTTTCAAATACGAACGCGGACAGTTCTTATTACTGATAACATTCAGATTTTACGGGGACAGTTGGTAGCCCCAGGTGGCAAAGAGCAGGGATGTGTAATAACTCTTCATTATTCATCGAATCTACCTATTTTGTAGAAGCAGAATCTCCCTTAGAGATGGAATATAATTACGAAATTGCAGTGTCTGCGTTGCTAAGAAGAACGGTGCAATGTTCCCCTTAACATATTAATACGTTAAAACGCAGATATCTCAATGATCTTATAGAAAATTATCTATATAGCAGGCATTCTCTGTGCTCCTCTATACGTATGTTGGTATATTTGAAGGCGCTAGCCTTCATCGTTCAGCCCAACAAAGCTTGGATCGATGTGTGATAGTCTTAATATCAAATAAATCTGTGTATGGCCAGGTCCACTTGGTCATCTGACACGCACAATGTGCTGGCCGTGCTTTTGGAAGGCGCGTAGCTGCTCACATCGTTCTAACAAAACCTCTAGAGCATCATGAGCTGTGTTTTCAATAACCATTTTAGTAACTTCGTGAGGAATGTAAGGATATCATTTGCAGAACGAATATGTCACTCTGCAATAACATTTCTCGTTTTAGGCAGGGAGAGAACTTAGATCTAATAGTTACACTTTTTCTTTGAAAGTTCATGTATCTCGACACAAAGTACCTATGCCCATGGGAAAAGAGCCTAACGTTAGCACATCATTTAATCTTCAGACAACAATTTTTGTCCCTGATATGAGTTCAAAATATTAATCTCCATATTAAATTTTTTGTTAACTTGCATGGTATAAAAACCCCAGTATGGGGCACGTTTATACTGGGTTAGTTGTCAAAAAATAATTAAAAAGAAATTTCTTTTTGTTCCATAACACAAGTTTATTTAATAAGTTATTTTCATTCCGGAGAAACAATTTTAGTTTATAACGAAGCATAAAACTTGAAACCAGTACTGACGTTGACATACAGCATATTTATAGTCGTCATTACTCTAATAAGAAATATCAATTTCTTTATCGGACTTGTCGTGTTTGCAAATAAGAAAACGTTGAGGCAAGGCACATGTGTCGTGTGCTCCTCTTTGACTCTTTGTGCACTGTAGCCATGTGTTTGGTGGTCTTGAGCAAGAGTAGGGCATTCGTCTTCCTCATCAGATGATTCCTCCATCTGGCATTTTCGTCTTCATGTTTCAGCTTTCTTCTTTTAATTTTGCTGCGACAACACCAGCAGTCGTCTTCCAGGTTTCTTTTGCTTATTTTCCTCAGCGGTCAATGCTGCCCTTAGTGGCGAATCAGTCAGGACAGATCTCACTGGTTTAATCTTTCATACTGTGCCATCGGGAAAGGTCTCAGAGGTTCAGGCTGCACATGTTTATGTGTGGACTGTACGGCAGCAACTGTGAGGTGCCGGACATGGGCCTGGATTGCGTTCTTGATGCTGTAATGGGAACGCTTTTCCCACCTGACTTCGAAAGAGACGGAGAAAGCAGATTTTCATCGTTTCTCTAAGGCCAGTCCGTCATAGGAGAGCAGGAAAAAGTCGTCGTGTGTAGAAATGTCGGTATTAAATGGACATATTCCAGTCACTTGAAATCCAGCCTTGATGTTCCTTGGAGTGGCAATGCTAAGCAAAGATTGGTTCATTATAAATGAATTGTCATATACAGGGTGGTCCATTGATCGTGACTGGTCCAAATATCTTACGAAATAAGCATCAAACGAAAACACTAAAAAGAACGAAACTCGTCTAGCTTGAAGGGGAAACCAGATGACACTATGACTATGCCATAGTCGATGCGAACGGTATTTGCTTCGTGATAAATTACCCGTGTTAAAATGGACCGTTTAGCAATTGAAGAAAAGATCGATATCGTGTTAATGTATGGCTATTGTGATCAAAATACCCAACACGCGTGTGCTATGTATGCTGTTCGGCATCCTGGAAGACACACCCAAGTTTCCCGACCGTTCGCCAGATTGTTACGTTAAAGGAAACAGAAAGTGTTCAGCCACATGTGAAACGTCAACCACGACCTGCAACAAATGATTATGCCAAAGTAGGTGTTTTAGCTGCTGTCGCGGCTAATCCGCACATCATTAGCAGACAAATTGTTCGACGATTGGGAATTTCAAAAACGTCGGTGTTGAGCATGCTACATCAACACCGATTACACCCGTACCATAATTCTGTGCACCAGGAATTGCATGGCGACGACTTTGAACGTCATGTACAGTTCTACCACTGAGCACAAGAGAAATTACGGGACGATGATAGATTTGTTGCACGCGTTCTATTTAGCAACCTAGCGTCATTCGGCAACAGCAGTAACGTAAACCGGCATAATATGCACTATTGGGCAACGGAAAATCCACGATGGGTGCGACAAGCGACCTTGGCGAGTTTATATATGGTGCGGCATTACGGGAGGAAGGGTAATTGGCCCCCATTTTATCAATGGAAATCTAAATGGTGCAATGTATGCTGATTTCCTACGTAATGTTCTACAGATGTTACTACAAGTTGTTTCTCTGCATCACAGAATGGCGATGTACGTCGAACATGAAAGATGTCCGGCGCATAGCTCGCGTGCGGTTGAGGCGATACTGAATAGCATATTTCATGCCAGGTGTACTGGTCGTCGAAGCACCATACCATGGCCCACACGATCACCGGATCTGACGTCTCCGCATGTCTTTCTGTGGGGAAGGATATTTGCTATCGTGATCCACCGACAACGCCTGACAACATGAGTCAGCGCATTGTCTATGCATGTGCGAACATTACGGATAGCGAATTGCTCGCTGTTGAGAGAGATGTCGTTACACGAATTGCCAAGTGCATTGAGGTTGACAGACATCGTTTTCACAATTTATTGCATTAATGTGGTATTTACAGGTAATCACACTGTAACAGCATGCGTTCTCAGAAATTATAAGTCCACAAAGGTACATTTATCACATTGGAACAACCGAAATGAAATGTTGAAACATACCTACGTTCCATATTTTAATTCATAAAACCTACCTGATACCAACTGTTCGTATATAATAGTGATACATATGTTTGTGACTATTACAGCGCCATCTATCTCGAAGTGAAAAAAAGTGGTCCAACTAAAACATTCATATTTATTTACGTACTACACTAATATGTAATAAAGAATGGGGCTTCCTGTTTGAAAAAACGCAGTTGATATCCGTTTGTCCTATGGCAGCGCCATCTAGCGGGCCAACCATAGCGTCATCCGGTTTCCCCCGTCAAGGTAGACAAGTTTCGTTCTTTGTAGTTTTTTCGTTGACGCTTATTTCGTGAGATATTTGGCCCGGTCACGATCAATGGACCACCCTGTATTGTCGTGGTGCTAACAGAATTGTTTTCCAATCACGTGTCTAATGCAGACTTAATATATTTGTTAAATGGGCCAAACACCGCTCTATCTAAAGATTGCTATTTATGAGACGTGGGTGGCGGAAAAGGGAGCAGGATGATGCCGTTTTCTTTGGCTACGTCTATTACTGGAATATCAAGGTGCGACTGATGGTTATCCAGAAGAAGGGGAACCAGTTTCTGTTCTGTAGCTGTGGAAGGGTGGCTGAAATGATGCAGGAATGAGCTTAAGTTTTGCCCTGTCATTCACCCTGACGTATTTGTGGAACCTGCTCTTTCCTCTGGTACATTGCGAAGGAAATAATCCCTGTATATCTCTTTTAGGAACACAAAGAAAGGCGGGATGGAGGGTCCAAACGCATTGACAGGAAGTGGATTTATGAACAGAGTTCCTCCTTCCGCATAGGTTACAGCACCGACTTCTTTCACGCCTTTCCTCGTTACAGGTTAGGTTGGCGGTTGTACCGTAATGACGGCAGTCTCGTCCCATAAATTATGCCTGTTGAAACTTGCAGCCCTGCTTAGGCTCGTAGCCTCTGGAGTGCGAATGGAAAGCATTTTCTTTCTTTTGAGGTGTCCTCCACTCTGCGAAATCTAGTTCTGCATCACTCCAACCAACGGAAAAGTTCACGTTATTGTTCACGGCGTACTGATGTGCTAGATTTCTCACTTCCTTCGCGGAAATTCCGTAGTAGAGCTTAACTGCTTTCTGAATGTATTCTTCAAGTTCTGCGACATGCCAAGGTCGTTTATAATCAATGGTTGCCACAGGCCCTATTCTGAAAGTAAACAGGCAAGAAATAGATTTTAACAGGCTCTTATACACTTTTCTGCCCGCATCTATTATGATCGATGACATTATTTTGCGTTATGTATATTGACAAGTTCGATCGTTATATTGCACATATATTTTGCAGTCCCCCAGTGAGCGATGCTAAAAACGCAAAAATAAGCTGCCTACCTGCCTTTCTTGCTTCCATTCGCTTACGAAACCTCTGCAACTTCATATAATATATGTTGTACTTTTGGACCACTTTTCGCAATGAAGTTGAGCCACTCAGCGCTTTACTTTTGCTGAGTCGTCATGTATTTCATAGTATCTTTTATATAAAAATGCATTGTACCTGAAGGTAAGCATAAATTTGTAAATTAAGGGAAAGCAAAAATACTTCGTGGCAAGTTAATCAACCGTAGCAGAAGAAAGGCCCGTTTTCTGCCACTAGCACCTTATTACCAACTGACGGCCGATACGTAAGCGATTGGAGAGGGGAGACTCTCAGTGCTACCATCTTTTGGAGAAACGAGGAAACCCCTCTAACCGTTAAATTGTGACAGATAGCCCCAGTCTCCCCTAGTCAACATCACAGAAGATGTCCTATACAGAGTGTAACGGGCATAAGTGTAGATATTTTCATATGTAGTACATTAATATACACGCACATCAATGTGTTGTGGTTTTTTCTCTGCATCAAACAGTCTTCCCACATACAAGTCACAAACTTAACGTCTTGTTGTTTCCCGTCGGAAATTAACCATTAATGTCTTTCTCCTGCCACATTTACTTGAGGGTACATAAGCAACCCAAAAACGTACGACTTTCAATGACTATAATTATTGGCCAGCCGTGCGGGATAGCCGCGTGGCATGAGACGTCTTGTCACGGTCCACGCGGCTGCCCCCGTTGGAGGTTTGAGTCCTCCCTCCGGCATGGGTGTGTGTATCGGAAGTTAGTTTAAGTCAGATTAAGTAGTGTATAAGCTTAGGGACCGGAGACCTGAGCAGTTCGGTCCCATAAGACCTTACCACAAATTTCCAAATTATTAGCCTACATATTTGTAAATACTGATGTAACATATTTCAGTACACAGTCTGTACTGATGTCCGTTATAAACTGTAATACAGTCCTGGAACAACATGAGAATGGAGTCTGGAATGTAGCCTAGTTTTCAGACTAAGGTGGTGCTGCAAAGCTAGCTCGGTGAAGTCATTGAAGGCGAACGGTAAAGACTTCGGACGAGTACCAGTGTGGTTGCACTGTTTTCATCGGCAACCAAGTTCCAGAAATTATTACTAACATCGTGACATACTATTGTCTTTGTTACATTGCTCTCAAATCTGTGTTACTCGAATTACGAACGCCGCATAAGAAAAGTTGCCCGCGAACCTTTATCTCAGACAAGCACTTCTACACAACGCATTTAGCTCACGCAGGCTGGCGTGAGGAGCAAAGAACTATACTGACGTGACGTCTGGAACATGACAAGGAATGAGAATTCAGAAAGCGGAGGTAATTAGTTTGATACTTAACTTTAATCCATTAATGATGAACGTCGCTCTTGACGGTACATGATTCACAATATTATCTGTTCAGAATACGTTCTTAAAGATAGCAATTATAGTAGCTGAATATGGCGCCCTGCTAGGTCGTAGCAAATGACGTGTCTGAAGGCTATGCTAAATTGTCGTCGCTGCAAATGAGAGCGTATGCAGACAGTGAACCATGGCTAGCAAAGTCTGCTGTACAACTGGGGCGAGTGCTAGGGAGTCTCTCTAGACCTGCTGTCTGGTGGCACTCGGTCTGCAATTACTGATAGTGGCGACACGCGGTTCCGACGTATACTAACGGACCGCGGCCCATTTAAAGGCTACCAACTAGCAAGTGTGGTGTCTGGCGGTGACACCACAATAAACACTTCAGTTCTCTTCATTTTCTCCACAGTGCATTACTCAGCTCCATTCAATGATACGTTACAGACACACATTCACGTAAATTTCTGCCTAAAACTAATTCCTATGTTTGACATTAGGAAACTTCAGTGAGCGAAGAAGGCGATATTGCCTTGTGCCAATCCGCTTCTTATTTCTTTGCTTCGTCTCTCATACGTAATTTTGTTTCCATGGTAACAAAATTTCTTCGCTTTGCTTCCTCTTATTCGAGACTGGTTAGATGCAGCCCGCCATGAGTTCAGATCTATGTCAACCACTTCATCTCAGTGTACCATTTGCATGCAAATCCCGTCTTTATTTCTTCGATGTATTCTTATCTCTGACTTTCCCAATAATTATTTTGCTCTCTTAACTGCCCTCAAGTAGACAGATGTTATTCCTTGTGGTCTTAACAGACGTTTCATCATCCTGTCCCTTATTCTTATCAATTCTTTACACATTTTCCTCTTGTCGACAATTGTGCAGAGGACGTGTGTAACGCCCCAACGACCACCTTAAAGTCAAATAAGTAAAAACATGAAGTAGGGAAAGTTATCTTGGCAGTTACGACATCTTTGCCGATGAGATAACACGAAAGAGTTTTGTCAACAGCTTCATTGTACACCACTGAGCATATTTTTTAGAGAAATAGAAAAAGTAAACATCGTATTTCAACAATGGACAAATATCCATGTGACAAATGTGTACACGCAATTGGTCTTGAGTAGGACCCAAGTACACGACGTAATGAAGGTAAAACAATTACGCTAAAGTGTTTAGTTGTGGTAATTGCTAAGAAAGTATAACTCAATCGGACTGACTCAATTAAACTGTTCCGTGTGAGTGTGGTGCGGGAGATATAAGTATTTAGCGACAAAATAACAATAAACTGTTCATTAGCAGTTAAATACCCGGTGTGGACTACATCATTAAATAGTTTGATAAATGACTACATCAACGACTACTCATGAAAGACAATTTCATTGAAGTGCAAATATTCACGTCATTAGTTGAGAAGTGAACTTTAAAATATTTGCCTACTACGACGCAATCTTACAAAGACTGAAACAAAGACTATCTCTGGATTTCGCTCCATACCAGCACAACAATTCCATAGCAACGTGACAACAGCGTAAGAAAAAAACTGTTAACTGAAATATTTCCCCGCAAACAGTGGTGCGTGCTATGCGAACGAGATAAGAATTAATAACTACTGCAAATCCGGGCAATTAGCAATACAATACTAATAATAAAAAGAATCAATAATACGAGTTCGCACAAGTGGAAACGCTGCGGGCTTGTAATTGAGATACAACGACTACGCGAGGAACGCCTTTTCGGGAGTTTCTCGTGTCTTATCTCCCGTTAATCTACGGGGACTGACGTTGTGTCGCATCGTGACTCTGCTCTGCCGCGAGAGCTGTGGCAGTAGCAGCTCTACGGCGTCGACTACATCAGCACGCGATTGGAGTCCGGGGTCACGCGGCACCTGCCAGTTGTTGCATCATATTAGTTCTTTACATGCCGAACACTTCGATTCTCTTCTTTCCCGGTTTTCTCGAAATCCATGATCCGCATCCATACGATCATGTACTACATCTGCTCGTTATCAGAAATGTCTCCTTGAGATTACGACCAATGTTTGATACTTGTCGTCACAAATTCCCGCTTTGGTTGCGTTTGAACCCATTTTATCTGCTCCCTGCTTCATTAGCAGCGTGTTAACATTGCAGAATTTCATCACAGGTCTTCAGTTTTGATGTTCAGGTTATCGTTAATCTCATTTCTGCAAAGTCGTAATACGTATGTCTTTGTTCTGGTTACTCACTCTACATTATGTGTTTTCATTAGGCCACGCCATTGAAAATCTCGTACATTATTTCTTCGCTTTCACTGAGGATAGCGAAGTCTTGTCACTGAAATTCAAAAAAATTTTATAGCGTTGGCAAACGCAGCCACTCTATATCTTACTGAATAATAAAACAGCCTCAGCTGTAAAATCCTTTCACTCTTCGGCACTATCGGTTTCACTGCATTTACAGCTGCATCTTCAGATGCAAATCTTTATATAAGTAGAAAAACAGCCATGCCGAAAAATAAATCATCCCGAATCTAAGATGAAAACGCAACGGAAATGTTCTCACTGTAGTCAGTTGATGATATACATAACACGTTATAGGAACACTGGTCTTCCCAAAATATATTGCGTATACCATAGACTGAATCCAGTGAATACATTTTCCTTTATTTTTTGGTACTCGGTTTGGGATTACTTATTTTTCTATTTGATTGTTTTTCTACTTACACACAGATTCGCACCTGGAGATGCGATTTAAGTGCTGTGAAAGAGGTAGTGCCTACGAATAAAATGATTATATAGCTGAAGCGTTATCATTTCTCGTTGATAGTCTTCTTTCATGAATGATAATCTCACTCTGAAACCTTTCACCTATTTGTGTCATTGTTCCTTGATGCATAGACTGAACATTTGGGGCGAAATACTACAACCTTTTCTCACCCTTCTTCTAATCCTATCACTTCGCTCTTGCCCTTCCATTGTTATTTTCCTCTTTTTGTTCCTGCACATGTCGTACATGCCCGACTTTCTCTACAACTTTCAGGGAAATAACACGTGGGCTGGGACAGGAGTGGGAACTTGAACTGAGGTCGGAGACGTACTAGTGTAGTTCGTGCAACTATGCAGGCAGAGCCACCGTACCAGTATGGCGTACGGGTTAGTGTATCTTAACAGCGAGCTGGAAACCCGGGTTCGAATTCCCGGGCTTGGTACAATTTTTCACTCGTTGATTCAATTTCCATGCTTACATACAGCTTATAACTGTTCTATTGATAACATCTCGCACCATTTGCCAAAGTGGACAAATCGCCCGAAGACGTCTTCATTTCTGTTAAATTTCACTTGAATTCACTTCAGTCTGCATGCGGTATGTACATATAGCTCACCCCTATCCCACAGATATCTAGCCACTTTGTCGACGTCGGCAAATTGTATGAACGAGTCTTGACTTTTGTTAAATTATTATCATGGCCAGTCTCAATTTGGCACCTCTCTGCCTTTACAGTTTCTATGTGCTCCCATACTTTCCTAAGTCTTTTTCCTGCTGCAGCTCAGTACTTTCTCTTCATGGTCTGATACTAAACCATATTTTGTCCACATTAGATTATTTATTTCACTAAACGAATCGCGTAAATGATTCTCACCCTTACGTAGGATTGGAAAATCTTGTTCGAATCTCATCATTAATATCCGTACATCCTGAAATTTATCCTCCCATTCCTTTCATCACTTTTCCGGTGTCACCAGTGGAGGATAATGAGTGCTTTTTTTCTGTTATGTTCTCGTTGGTTTGATGCGGCCTGCCACGAATTCCACTCCTGTGCCAACCTCTTCAGCTCAAAGTAGCTCTTGCAATCCACGTCCTCAATTACTTGCTTGATGTATTCCTATCTCTGTCTACAATTTTTACCCTTTAGAGCTCCCTCTAATACCATGGAAGTTATTCCCTGATGTCTTAACAGATGTTCTATCATCCCTTCCGTTATTCTTGTGTTTTCCATATATTCCTTTCCTCTCCGATTCTTCCCAGAACCTCATTTCTTACCTTATCAATTCACCTAATTTTCGAGTGGTTCAAATGATTGAAATGGCTCTGACCACTATGGGACTTAACAACTGAGGTCATCAGTCCCCTAGAACTTAGAACTGCTTAAACCTAACTAACCTAAGGACATCACACACATCCATGCCCGAGGTAGGATTCGAACCTGCGTCCGTAGCGGTCGCGCGGTTCCAGACTGAAGCGCCAAGAACCGCTCGGCAACACTCGCCGGCCCTAAGTTTCGACATTAATTTGTAGCTCCACATCTTAAATGCTTCGATTCTCTTCTGTTCTCGTTTCCCCGCAATCTTTCACTACCATCAATGCTATGCTCCAAACGTACATTCTCAGAAATTTCTTTCTCGAATTAAGGCGTATGTTTAATTCCAGTAGACTTCTCTTGGATTGGAATGTCCTTATTTCCAGTGCTAGCCAACTTTTTATTTTCTCGTTGCTCCGTCCATTATTTCACTGCCCAAGTAGCACATATCCTTAACTTCATTTACTTCATGAGCATCAATCCTGACGTGAAGTTTACCACTGTTCTCATCTCTCCTACTTCTCATGACTTTTGTCTTTCTACTATTTACTCTGAACCATAGTTCTTAGTCTTAAGACTGTCCATTTCATTTTTCTTCATTTTTCACTGAGGATAGCAATGTCATCAGCGAATCTTTCCATTGAAATCCGTTCGCGTTGAATTTCATTTCCTTCGTGTACCTTTCTTTTATTTCCTTCATAGCTTCTTCCGTTTATAGACTGAAGACTAGCGGCGAAAGACGACATCCCTGTCTTACACCATTTTTAATCCGAGAACTTCGTTCTTGGTCTTCCACTCTTGGCTCTTGAAAGTGTTTATTACCCGTCTCTCCCTTTAGCTTGCCCGGTTTTCCTCAGAATTTCGAACATCTTGGACCATGTGACACTGTCCAACGTTTCATCCAGGCCGACAAATCCTATGAAGGTGTCCTAATTTTTCTTTAGTGCATTCCTACATCTGGCAATTTTTAATGCGAATTCTTCTTTCTTGATTATCTCCTGCAAAAAAATTACAAACGTACATTTCAGCTATACATTGTACGAAAATAGGATCGACCAATAATTTATTTCAGAATTACATTTAAGTCATTCCTTTGACCTACCTGTTCGGTAGGCACTAGCGTGAGAAGAGACAAGGACTCTGCCACACGCAGCTCCGAGAGGGCTCAGTGGTGCTGCCGGCACTGCTAACACCATCTGTTGTGAGGCCAGCGTACTCCTCAATATTGACAATACGTTTCCTCTTCTCTCTCGGTGAAAAAGCAGTGGAGTGCTCGAGCGAGAGAAACTCACTGTCAGGTGCATATCAGTTCACGTAACATTGTCATCTGTTTTCTTTTCGACATTCGTAACTAATAACTAGATTCTGTATCAGAACACAGGTGCCTACAGTTCACTATGTATTAGGTCTCATACGTTTCTTGGTACGTTTATGAGCCGTATGCTAACGAAGAATGCAGATCGAAACAGAGATTTCTTTGATAATGTTAACCGACAAATAACTATATTGTTAGGAAGACAAACCACAAGTTCACTCAAAAGATAACGCTTCGTTCATTCTTGCCAATCACAAGAACTTCGGTGAGTTATACCTTTGACGTACATATATTCGGCCAAGGCATGATTTGCAAAGACATGAGACACATACTTCCAGTACACGCACAGTGCCTTCATGGAAAAATGATCCGCTTAATATGACGGTCATTTCTGAAGTTCTGCTCGCTGTGAGACTCAATTCAAGAAAGCAATTTATTTCACAAAATACCTTCTAAGGCCTTCAATATAATCTCCCTTTTTCCCTCATCAGAGCTTCCCAAAGTTTTGGTAACTTCAGTATTCCGAATAGGGGGCCTTGTTGAAATGATTACCCATGTACACTCCTGGAAATTGAAATAAGAACACCGTGAATTCATTGTCCCAGGAAGGGGAAACTTTATTGACACATTCCTGGGGTCAGATACATCACATGATCACACTGACAGAACCACAGGCACATAGACACAGGCAACAGAGCATGCACAATGTCGGCACTAGTACAGTGTACATCCACCTTTCGCAGCAATGCAGGCTGCTTTCTCCCATGGAGACGATCGTAGAGATGCTGGGTGTAGTCCTGTGGAACGGCTTGCCATGCCATTTCCACCTGGCGCCTCAGTTGGACCAGCGTTTGTGCTGGACGTGCAGACCGCGTGAGACGACGCTTCATCCAGTCCCAAACATGCTCAATGGGGGACAGATCCGGAGATCTTGCTGGCCAGGGTAGTTGACTTACACCTTCTAGAGCACGTTGGGTGGCACGGGATACATGCGGACGTGCATTGTCCTGTTGGAACAGCAAGTTCCCTTGCCGGTCTAGGAATGGTAGAACGATGGGTTCGATGACGGTTTGGATGTACCGTGCGCTATTCAGTGTCCCCTCGACGATCACCAGAGGTGGGCGGCCAGTGTAGTAGATCGCTCCCCACAACATGATGCCGGGTGTTGGCCCAGTGTGCCTCGGTCGTATGCAGTCCTGATTGTGGCGCTCACCTGCACGGCCCCAAACACGCATACGACCATCATTAGCACCAAGGCAGAAGCGACTCTCATCACTGAAGACGACACGTCTCCATTCGTCCCTCCATTCACGCCTGTCGCGACACCACTGGAGGCGGGCTGCACAATGTTGGGGCGTGAGCAGAAGACTGCCTAACGGTGTGCGGGACCGTAGCCCAGCTTCATGGAGACGGTTGCGAATGGTCCTCGCCGATACCCCAGGAGCAACAGTGTCCCTAATTTGCTGGGAAGTGGCGGTGCGGTCCCCTACGGCATTGCGTAGTATCCTACGGTCTTGGCGTGCATCCGTGCGTCGCTGCGGTCCGGTCCCAGGTCGACGGGCACGTGCACCTTCCGCCGACTACTGGCGACAACATCAATGTACTGTGGAGACCTCACGCCCCACGTGTTGAGCAATTCGGCGGTACGTCCACCCTGCCTCCCGCATGCCCACTATACGCCCTACCTCAAAGTCCGTCAACTGCTCATACGGTTCACGTCCACGCTGTCGCGGCATGCTACCAGTGTTAAAGACTGCGATGGAGCTCCGTATGCCACGGCAAACTGGCTGACACTGACGGCGGTGGTGCACAAATGCTGCGCAGCTAGCGCCATTCGACGGCGTACACTGCGGTTCCTGGTGTGTCCGCTGTGCCGTGCGTGTGATCATTGCTTGTACAGCCCTCTCGCAGTGTCCGGAGCAAGTATGGTGTGTCTGACACACCGGTGTCAATGTGTTCTTTTTTCCATATCCAGGAGTGTATATTTGTCGAGCGTTTCTCTCACCGGTAGGGCGATATGCATTATGGTGCCAATTGAAGACACCAGCGGCAAACATGTCAGGCCTTCTTAGAGGAATTTTCAAAAGCGAAACATTTACAGAAAGCTTGAAATACGCCCTCTATTTGTAGCTATGACTCTGTTCATGTCATACTCAAGGCTCATCATCACTTTTACTTTTGACTGTTGGTGGCGGAATGTTTTTGGGCGTGGAAAGTCGGAACTTTTTCAGGTGTTACGACTGACACTTCATTCCTGATTGCAGATGCCATATTCAGGTTTCATCAAGTCCAACATTCCGTTTCAGAAATTGTTCTCCTAGTGTTCGATAACACTGAACCAGTTGTTAAACGATTTTTTGCAACCTTCTTTCTGTTCTTCACTCAGATGATACAGAATCAACCTGACAGCACCTTTTCTCGTTTTCGAATTGTAGTTACGATTCTGTAAAGGGACGTGACAGACATTCCTACATCTTATACAATTTCCTCACATGTTTTTCGTCGATCCTCCCTCAAAACATTATTAAGAATAGGCTGAGTGGTGTAGTATGTTTAGTTGATGATCCTCCACTTCCTTAGTTGTCTTCATTGATTACACGATCTCTTTGCTATTTCCACACACCACTCTAAAAGTGGTAAGTTTCCATTGGGTTATTTCCGCTCAGATATTCTGTTTTAATGTAAGAACGTCAGTCCCTACTTGTAATCCGATCTGTCTCAGTTTCAGCTTCCATTTTAAAACTATATTACTCACGACAAAGCACGCGAACCAGTAAACACAGATACGTTCTTTACGCCTATAGTCTCGCTTACAACTGACATGAATTTCTACTTGTTCAGGCTACCGTAACGATCACACACTTGCATGGGAAAGACTTTTCAGACGACCCTCGTACGTTTTCAAATAAGTCGTAATGTGCAGCCGATATCGAACTTTAGTCACCAAGAAGTTGCTGAGATCCGTGAAAGATCTTTGTGTATGAAGCATAACATGAGAGTGCTATTTTATCTAGCGAAATGCTTAATAACAAAAACTCCCGGTGGCAAAAAAAACAATGCGTAAAGCATCGTTGGCCGGGGAAGTTCGGCCGCCAAGTGCAAGTTTTATTTCCGTCGGCGCCACACTGGACCCACTTGCTCGCTGGTGACGAGGATGAAATGATGAAGAAAATCTCTAACCCGGCCGGAAGTCGGACCCGGGCCAGGTTGCACGGGAGAGAAGCAAGTTACCACCCTGCTAAGCAGGCGGACTTTCCAACAGCAACTATTCTAAAATAATTTAAGGAACTACCACTTCCTCCTACATACTGTAACATATCTGCCTCTGGGAGCAGTAATATTGAGCCCCAAGCCCCACTGCTGAGAGAGAACCCTTTAGCTGGTGCTTGACGTTAAGTATGGAGTAAGATGAAGACAACTGACGCTACAACGAGTGTCAACGAGTTCTGTGAGAAACTGTGACAAGTTAGTAGTCATATGATAGGATTGGCTGCCACGACGCAACATGCTCGCATTACTCCTTGGCCAGCTCACAAAATCTCGCATTTTCATATTTTGGTTTTTGTTAAAGTATTACTCAGATATCTTTCATTATTATGCAATACATCGTTTCAACAATACATTGTCAGCATATAAACTCCGCTAGCAACCGTATGGTGCGTGGTGGAAGTTATCGTGTAGCACTACGAGTCATTTTCTTTCCTGTTCCACTCGCATATAGAGCTTGGGAAAAACGATTGTCTGTAAGCCTCTTCGTGGTTCTTAAGCAAAACGTGTGTTGGCGGCAGCAAAATTGTTCTGCAGGCAGCTTCAAATGTCAGTTCTCTAAGTTATCTCAGTGGTGATCCTCGAAACGAACATCCCTTCAGGGATTCCCATTTGAAATCATGAAGCACCTCTGTAAAGGGTGGTGTTTGAACGTATCGGTGACGAATTTAACAGCCTGCCTCTGAGTTGCTCCGATGTCTTCCTTTAATCCCACATGGTTCTTGTGGTGTTACGTATCGATGCCATCTCACGGCGTATCGGGGTTGATAACGCAATTGCTTGTTTGCTTCTGACGCCAATAGTGGTCGCGTGGGGTCTGGCGGACCCACACCCCCAGCGGTTCTGTACGATGTGTGCCCTCTCCCGCCATAATATAGGAGGGTTTGTGGCAGTGAGATGGCCCACTTGATCTCCGAACCAATCCGCCGTGTGACACTAAGCAGATGCCGTCCAGTCTCGGTTCAGCCACCAAAGTTCATGCTTAGTACAGCAAGACACTCCCCTGTTGAGACTGCGCTAGTTGGACTCTGTTTCTCCCTGCACTTTTTGTAGTGAATATTCGTTCGCTTGGAGAAACACTATTTAAATACTTCTTCTGTTTATTGCGATAATTTGTCCGCTAATCAAGGGGGTGCGACGAGCTGGATGTTCCTTCTGCGGTACGGCAGAAAGACTTGGCAGGAATGCAGGCACTGTACATGATTGCTGGCAGCGCTGGTCACGACACGGTACGCTCTCAAGAAAACAGAGCTCCGGGCGGCCACGTGGCACTACCAAGAGGGAAAACAATCGTGCTTGGTTTTCGACATCACAGAGCCACAACAAATTGTTACAAAACGATTACTTGAAGGACAACTCCGAGCCAGTTGCCCAGTAGCATGTGTTCCACTGACCCAAACCACCGCCATTTGCAATTTCAGTGGTGTAAATCGAGAGCTCACCATAAGACAGAGCCAGCTACCATAAAATACAACAGACGTCCGTTCTACCTCGATGCGAGTGATGGTCGTGTGTTGGTTAGAACGAGGCCAATTGAGGATCTGCACCCAGCTTGTCCGCGTGCTAGGTACACTGGACTCTCATCATATATAATAGTTTGTGGTGCGGCGCTCCTGTTTATCCGACGCGCCCTCACTGCAAAATTGTGCGCCACTCTTGTGATTCGACGTGTTGTACTGCCATTCATGAATAGCATTGCTGGGTGCCTTTCTGGTAACACTCCCTCGGCCACATTCCAATGTTGTAACCGAACGTGCTCTACAGAATGTCAACATATCGCGTTGGCCTCTTCGATGAACTGATCTGTCTCCAGCCGAGCACATATCGGACATTATCAGAAAACTCCAGCGTCACCCATAAACATTAGCCGCCCCTGTCTTGACGGACCAATGCAACAGACATAGAACTCCATCCCATAGAATGAGACCCGGCACCTGTACAACACAATTCATTCACAGTTGCGCGTTTACATTCAGCATTCCGACGAAGTTTGCTGCAGCATGGACTGTCTGCTCGGAGACCATGGCTGCGGTTACCCTTGACGCTGCATCACAGACAGGAGCACCTGCGATGGTGTAGTCAACGAAGAACCTGGGTGTACGAATGGCAAAATGTAATTTCTTCGGATGGATCCAGGTTCTGTTTACAGCATCATGATGGTCGATTCCGTGTTTGGGGACATCACGGTGAACGCACATTGGAAGCGTGTGTTCGTCATCGCCATACTGCCGTATCACCCCGCGTGATGGTATGGGGTGCGATTGGTTACACGTCTCGGTCACCTCCTGTTCGCATTGAAGGAGGATTGAACAGTGGACGTTACATTTCAGATCTGTTACGACCCGTGGCTCCACCCTAGATTTCAGCAGGATAATGCACGACCGAATGTTGGAGGTCCTGTACGGGCCTTTCTGGATAGTGAAAATGTTCGACTGCTGGCCTGGCCAGCACATTCTCCAGATCTCTCACCAATAGAAAGCGTCTGGTCAATGGTGGCCGAACAACTGGCTCCTCACAATACGCCAGTCACTACTCTTGATGAACTGTGGTATCGTTTTGAAGCTGCATGGGCAGCTGCACCTGTACACGCCATCCAAGCTCAGTATGACTCAATGCCCAGACGTATCAAGGCCGTTATTATGGCCAGCGGTAGTTTTTCTGGGTACTGATTTCTCAGGATCTATGCACCCAAATTGCGTGAAAATGTAATCACATGTCAGTTCTAGTACAATATATTTCTCCAATTAATACCCGTTTATCATCTACATCTCTTCTTGCTGTAGCAATTTTAATGGCCAGTAGTGTATGTTACCTAGACATATATATCCCCGAAGTTTCCTTACACTACGTCAGTTTCTGTTGTTGCGATTTTTTACCTCAGTGTATATTTATCGTATTTGTACACGTATTTCATCTGTACCTGTAGCAAATTTCGCCTTGCAGCTTCATCTTCACACGCATCAATGAATTCGACGTCGTATATCCCGAACTATGAGTCGTACAATGATATAACCTTGAGGGTGCATCTACTGGCACATGTAGCTACCGTCTACCAAATTTGTTGTGGATGGAGTTAGTAGCAAATAAGTTCTAAATTTAACCGTCATGCACGATGCGGCAGTCTTTCAGGCATCTCTCTGTTTATGACGTCATATCTTCTGAACGATGTCTTATACAATGATATCTCCATCTACATCTACATCCATACTCCGCAAGCCACCTGACGGTGTGTGGCGGAGGGTACCCTGAGTACCTCTATCGGTTCTCCCTTCTATTCCAATCTCGTATTGTACGTGGAAAGAAGGATAGTCGGTATGCTTCTGTGATGGCTCTAATCTCTCTGATTTTATCCTCATGGTCTCTTCGCGAGATATACGTAGGAGGGAGCAATATACTGCTTGACTCATCGGTGAAGGTATGTTCTCGAAACTTTAACAAAATCCCGTACCGAGCTACTGAGCGTCTCTCCTGCAGAGTCCTCCACTGCAGGTACATTCAGTGGCGAATGTAAACACTGTCTGAAAAATGTCTTACGAATAGTGTTAGTAGCAAAGATGTAAAACACTTTAAACGTCATGCACTACGCGTTGTTCTTAATAAATCTGAGTTTTTATCACATATCTCCTTAACGACGGTAGGTAGGTGATTCTTATCTCGATAACGTTTGTTGTCAGACAGTATGGGATATGTTTACAAAGCTTGGTTGAAATCGGCCCAGTAATTCCTAGAGAAAAGTAGAATACACCAATGGATACACACACGTACATACATCCGTTTTTTATGGAAATAAGATGGACGTAAGATGTCCATTTGTGTTAGTGAGATACGAAACATTTCACGGTACCCAGTAGAATATCAGTGGAAATTATGACTCAGCTAGGACTAGGAAGAATCTTGTCCTCAGGATGCTGAAGAGCGGCGTGGCAGTCGGAGCAGGAGAATGAGACAGGAGAGCTAGGTGGTGAGGTGCTATACCAGCACCAGACGTTGCTCTGACAGACGAGAAACATGGTGGAACTCGAAGCTACGGATTTCCGCTCGCAGAGTGGGGTGTGCTGAGGCAGCATCTGGTGCTTCACTGCCGCTGCTTGCATTTGGAGGGAAACTGCTGAGAAGCGGCAGAGAACTTGGTGGATACAATTAGGGAGTTGTCGGAGAAGTGTCTGCTATGATGAAGGATCGTCTGCCCCGCGAACAGATTACGGCCAGTAACTGCGATTACTCGTGTCAGCTGCTAATTCACAGACTATTCCACTACAGGACGGCTTGATCTCTTAAAGAATTCCGAACATTAAGCTCTATGAAGTGACACTGGCAAAACCTATCCTTTTTTTTTTTTGTAGAGTGAAGTGTGACTGAAGAGTTAAAGCAATTTGAGAAGCTGTTATACATTATTCTATTCCAAGGAGTGAAACGGCAAAAAATGCTATACTACTGTATAACTACGAAACAGATCTGCGAGAATTTCAACATCATCATTAGCGTGAGTCTTAGGCAAAAAATGGCTCTGAGCACTATGGGACTTAGAACTACTTAAATCTAACTAAAATAAGGACTTCACACACATCCATTCCCGAGGCAGGATTCGAACCTACGATCGTAGCAAAAGTGCGGTTCCGGACTGAAGCGCCTAGAACCGCTCGGCCACAGCGGCCTGCAGTCTTCATCAGAATATTCATTATTTGTGATGTTGATGCCCACAAGTATGTTAAAGCTTACAGAACGAGAAAGTTGCTTGGGTTCTGTGATAGCTAAATTCGGTATTTAAATGAGACAAGCATTTACTCCACAAGCTACAGCATCATTTTTGTTACTACTGAACCAGTTAAATTTCTTTTGCATTACAATTTCTTAATTGTCTATAACATTGGCCCCTTTCTTGAGCAACTCCAGCCTCGTCTTCTTGCAAGTCTTAATTTTTAGTCAGAAAAGCTACTCCAACTATCACTGCAGAATTTCTTTTAGTGTTGAATTTTACCATTTTTTCCTAATTTTGTACAGACTAAGTTTACATTTCCCTGCAGGCAGTATAGATTGAGCACGTTATAGCTTTTGTTTTCTTTTTCTTTCATCTTCTCTGAAATGTGCAATCATTATATTTCGCCCTTTGTACTCGGTTGCTATAAAACTTTCTAGGCATAGGGTTCACCGCTTCACACTCGTCACTATCTCTGCCACATTATTTCTCTATTCCAATACCTCCTTCATCTCATAGAACTACAACTAGGCAGTCTGCTCTCAAATCAGCGTTCATACATAAGAATATGCACGAGCACGTCTATAAGTTAACGCCGGTATCAACAACAGCATATACAGAATTGCTGCAGATAACTTACTACCGGTGTTGAAGTGTTTCATACACTCCTGGATATTGAAATAAGAACACCGTCAATTCATTGTCCCAGGAAGGGGAAACTTTATTGACACATTCCTGGGGTCAGATACATCACATGATCACACTGACAGAACCACAGGCACATAGACACAGGCAACAGAGCATGCACAATGTCGGCACTAGTACAGTGTATATCCACCTTTCGCAGCAATGCAGGCTGCTATTCTCCCGTGGAGACGATCGTAGAGATGCTGGATGTAGTCCTGTGGAACAGTTTGCCATGCCATTTCCACCTGGCGCCTCAGTTGGACCAGCGTTCGTGCTGGACGTGCAGACCGCGTGAGACGACGCTTCATCCAGTCCCAAACATACTCAATGGGGGACAGATCCGGAGATCTTGCTGACCAGGGTAGCTGACTTACACCTTCTAGAGCACGTTGGGTGGCACGGGATACATGCGGACGTGCATTGTCCTGTTGGAACAGCAAGTTACCTTGCCGGTCTAGGAATGGTAGAACGATGGGTTCGATGACGGTTTGGATGTACCGTGCGCTATTCAGTGTCCCCTCGACGATCACCAGAGGTGTACGGCCAGTGTAGGAGATCGCTCCCCACACCATGATGCCGGGTGTTGGCCCTGTGTGCCTTGGTCGTATGCAGTCGTGATTGTGGCGCTCACCTGCACGGCGCCAAACACGCATACGACCATCATTGGCACCAAGGCAGAAGCGACTCTCATCGCTGAAGACGACACGTCTCCATTCGTCCCTCCATTCACGCCTGTCGCGACACCACTGGAGGCGGGCTGCACGATGTTGGGGCGTGAGCGCAAGACGGCCTAACGGTGTGCGGGACCGTAGCCCAGCTTCATGGAGACGGTTGCGAATGGTCCTCCCCGATACCCCAGGAGCAACAGTGTCCCTAATTTGCTGGGAAGTGGCGGTGCGGTCCCCTACGGCACTGCGTAGGATCCTACGGTCTTGGCGTGCATCCGTGCGTCGCTGCGGTCCGGTCCCAGGTCGACGGGCACGTGCACCTTCCGCCGACCACTGGCGACAACATCGATGTGCTCTGGAGACCTCACGCCCCACGTGTTGAGCAATTCGGCGGTACGTCCACCCGGCCTCCCGCATGCCCACTATACGCCCTCGCTCAAAGTCCGTCAACTGCACATACGGTTCACGTCCACGCTGTCGCGGCATGCTACCAGTGTTAAAGACTGCGATGGAGCTCCGTAAGCCACGGCAAACTGGCTGACACTGACGGCGGCGGTGCACAAATGCTGCGCAGCTAGCGCCATTCGACGGCCAACACCGCTGTTCCTGGTGTGTCTGCTGTGCCGTGCGTGTGATCATTGCTTGTACAGCCCTCTCGCAATGTCCGGTGCAAGTATGGTGGGTCTAACACACCGGTGTCAATGTGTTCTTTTTTCCATTTCCAGGAGTGTATGTACCTCATTTAATTGAAACAAAAAAAGTTGTATCGATTTCTAGAAACTAAAATCTACAGTCACGCTGTCGGTACAGGCCAATTAGAAAGTTACTCGCTATATCTAAAGTCTTAGAATATATTGTTCAACAACAAATTAACGGATACTTACGCATCGTGAACTTACAGAAGTGTGCTTCAAATTTTCGTAAACAGTATATCATAAACAGTACAGTAACAAAGGTAATTGACAACGAGAAATATTTCATAGCAAATGTCGACATAATGCGGAGAAACAAGCCACAGACGAAGTTTTCACATTACACGCGTAAAGAATTTGAAGTCTGCTTGAGAAACTGACTGTATCTTGTTGTCCGCGGAATGGACAGTCGTTCTGGAAGTACGTTCTGTCAGGGGCGTCAAGGGCAACGCTGAATCCCCGACTTCCTCGCCATATATCAGCTCAATCTCTTCGTTTCAGTCCTGCTCCAACTCAGGTACAAGAAGTAGTTTGGGGGACACTTCTGTTCAAGTCATGGACATAAACGAAAAACATCAAGGATTTACTTACACACGTACTCAATTATATGACAAATTTGAGCCTAAAGACCGTAAAAGGAAGAAGAAACTTAGAAGCAGTACGGAACAGAGTTAGTCAACATTTGAGAATGTAAAACTCCCCGTTGCACATACTTTCAACGAAAAGAGAAGTAACCAAGATGCCCGATGGAAAAACCTAGGGCTAGGTATAGGCAAAGTAAAAGCCGCAGAAGACTGCATTGGCTCAGCCAGTGAACTGAACCGGTACCGCATATTACCAACAACCACAACTGAACCACGAGCGGGACAAACTCATTTATTATTTTCTCGGGGAAATGACTGTAGCCATGGAAAATTCTATCTAAAGCAAGTTATTTCTAAAACCATCAACACAGTCATCAGATCAGCATCTAACGGACACAGTGGCATCACAGTCCAAATGATGGAGCTTATTATCGACCCACTACTGCCCACTATAACAGACATCTTCCACCACTCCTTAAGGCCAAGAATTTTCTCCGAGACCTAGAAACAGGGAGTGGTAAACCAAATACTTAAAAAGGACGTTGCCGTAGCATCCTCTTATTATCGTCCTATTTCCATTCTTCCTGCACTGTCCAAGGCCTTAGAATATATAGTGAACGAGCGGCTAACAAACTACCTAATTAGAATCATACTACCAGAAGAATACCAATCAGACTGCCGTTAACATCGTAGCACAACGTCTGCTTTAATAAATATAAGAGACGACCTGAAGCTTGCCATGGATGCACAAGTGGCAACTACACTCCTGGAAATGGAAAAAAGAACACATTGACACCGGTATGTCAGACCCACCATACTTGCTCCATACACTGCGAGAGGGCTGTACAAGCAATGATCACACGCATGGCACAGCGGACACACCAGGAACCGCGGTGTTGGCCGTCGAATGGCGCTAGCTGCGCAGCATTTGTGCACCGCCGCCGTCAGTGTCAGCCAGTTTGGCATACGGAGCTCCATCGCAGTCTTTAACACTGGTAGAATGCCGCGACAGCGTGGACGTGAACCGTATGTGCAGTTGACGGACTTTGAGCGAGGGCGTATAGTGGGCATGCGGAAGGCCGGGTGTACGTACCGCCGAATTGCTCAACACGTGGGGCGTGAGGTCTCCACAGTACATCGATGTTGTCGCCAGTGGTCGGCGGAAGGTGCACGTGGCCGTCGACCTGGGACCGGACCGCAGCGACGCACGGTTGCACGCCAAGACCGTAGGATACTACGCAGTGCCGAAGGGGACTGCACCGTCACTTCCCAGCAAATTAGGGACACTGTTGCTCCTGGGGTATCGGCGAGGACCATTCGCAACCGTCTCCATGAAGCTGGGCTACGGTCCCGCACACCGTTAGACCGTCTTCCGGTCACGCCCCAACATCGTGGAGCCCGCCTCCAGTGGTGTCACGACAGGCGTGAATGGAGGGACGAATAGAGACGTGTCGTCTTCAGCAATGAGAGTCGCTTCTGCCTTGGTGCCAGTGATGGTCGTATGCGTGTTTGGCGCCGTGCAGGTGAGCGCCACAATCAGTACTGCATACGACCGAGGTACACAGGGCCAACACCCGGCATCATGGTGTGGGGAAAATCTCCTACACTGGCCGTACACCTCTGGTGATCGTCGAGGGGACGCTGAATACTGCACGGTACATCCAAACCGTCATCGAACCCATCGTTCTACCATTCCTAGACCGGCAAGGTAACTTGCTGTTCCAACAGGACAATGCACGTCCGCATGTATCCCGTGCCAACCAACGTGCTCTAGAAGGTGTAAGTCAATTACCCTGGCCAGCAAGATCTCCGGATCTGTGCCCCATTGAGCATGTTTGGGACTGGAGGAAGCGTCGTCTCACGCGGTCTGCACGTTCAGCACAAACGCTGGTCCAGCTGAGGCGCCAGGTGGAAATGGCATGGCAAGCCGTTCCACAGGACTACATCCAGCATTTCTACGATCGTCTCCATGGGAGAATAGCAGCCTGCATTGCTGCGAAAGGTGGATATACACTGTACTAGTGCCGACATTGTGCATGCTCTGTTGCCTGTGTCTATGTGCCTGTGGTTCTGTCAGTGTGATCATGTGATGTATCTGACCCCAGGAATGTGTCAATAAAGTTTCCCCTTCCTGGGACAATGAATTCACGGTGATCTTGTTTCAATTTCCAGGAGTGTATCATGTGCTTCTTAGATTTCAGTAACGCGTTAGACATTGTCGAGTATGACATTTTACTTGCCAAACTTAGCAGCGTAAATTTCTTGCTACTTGCAGTGGCACTGTTCTGGTCACACCAGTCGTTTCGCCAGCAAGTAGTCACGATGGAGACAGGCAGTATCAGGTGTCCTCAGCGTTCGATAAAAGGTTCTGTTCTCTTTTCATTCTACATAAATATTGTGTCATTAACTTTGTACTACTGCAAATGCTACATGTACACTGATGACCTCCAGCTGTATCCAACTGCAAAACAAATAAACCTGAAGACAGTTATCTAGAATCTCAGTACCGACATGTGTGTAGCATCAAAATGGGTGCAGGATATAGTGTTGAAGCTCAACTCGCCCAAAACACATTCGGTACCGGCTATTCATTCTAGGCTTATTAAGCAGAAATAGCCAGAATCCCAGTCATATATAATCCTAAACGGGACAAATACCAACTTCTCTCTTTCAGCAAAGAGTTAAAGAGTTAATGACAGATAAAAATATAAACTGGACTGAGCACGTAACTGCAATGTACAAGTAGGTAAAGCATCTCTCCATGTTCCACAAAAATATAAGTAATTCTCACTTCTTGACCTGAAAAAGAAACGAACACAAACAATTATATCTGCAGTTACTGATTTAAGCGATGTTATCCAGCAAGACGTCTTCCAGAAAAGCTGACGGCGCCTGGAACTGTTTATGAATGCCCATATTCGTTGTATCTGTATTCTTAGACTCTCTGATCATATTTCACCTTCATATGCACAGCTATAGTGGCTGCATTTGGGCAAGTGCAGAGATTTCCAGATCCTCTGTCTCCTCGACTGTCTTGTCAACGTAGGATGTCCCCTCTCGTCGACCTTTACGCTCTTCTCTGATCAGCATGGCAGAAGCGGCTCACCCATCAGAGCAAAATTATTTCTGTCCCACTCTATCGTTCAGCAACTTTCTCAAAATCATTCTCAGTAGCAGGACCCTGACTCTGGAATAACATCTCCAGTTTCAGAAGACAGTTAATGAAATTCTAGAAAAGCACCTGTAAGGATTATACTGTCACTGTACACACCCGTTACCCTACACATCCTTCTTTCCAACCTGATGCTCTTAATTTCGCAGTATTCTTAGCCCATGCTGCCTCTTCTAATTCTTCCCCTCCGAAGTCGCTTTATGGGAAACATGTTTTGTGTACAGCTGTAAATTCTGTCACTATCGTCAGTGTTATTACTGTCGAAATTATTACTGTTGTTCTTACACACAATTAACTCATAGTCAGAACAAATTACTGACAATGCAACTCCAGACACTCTTTGTCATATTAAAATTGCTATTTCGTATGTAACTGTGACGAAAAATGTACTATATGTCTGACACAGTGTTCCGATTTAACAGAGGGCTGACTGCCCTAATCAGATCAGGTTAAATAAATGAGTAAATACATTAGGATCGTTGAGGTGAAGAACAGAGAAACACAATTTATGTCAGACTGAAATGGTGCATCATGTAGCTGAAAACGTGAAGCAACCTGAAATGGATAGATTGCTGTAGCTGTTTCAGATGAAGTTAAGCCTCTGCTAAATTTCAGAGAAGATCAGTGCGAGATCAATCGGCGTCACAGAGGTTCATGTAAGAATTACAGGAGCGAGTGGCTAAAGTCGAGGAAAGTGTAGGAGTGGTGGAGGTAACACCAATGTTGTTGAAGGTAAGTGTTACGAGGCGAATCAGCCTGACTTCTAACGTGAGAAAGAGTGAGATTGTGAACCAATAGAATTCGCGTACACATAGGAAAGAAATAACAACAGAAATGAAATTCTGGAAATAATGGAAATGTCCAACGATTTATGCCACGGCAATAAATGCAGAGGTTCGATTACACGTATTTCTTGTCAGTACGAAAATTTGAGGTTTTTCGCTACTCAGCATCCACCCAAGCAGTTGATTGGAGCAGTTTTCACTCTCTTTACCTCCTACATGGTCCAGTACCTACCGAGTACAATTTATGTGCGGTTATTGGGAGATCGAAGCAGTCTTTAAAACGCTGTATATTGCACGGGTGGGTACCATGACAGAGAGCTTTTCGCAGCATTTCTACCATCGTGCTGGTCGGATGACGAGCAATATGGTGTAAAAGACAGCATAATAATGATGCCAGACTGTTAGCAGGCTGGGTATTTCAATCCATCACAATTCTTCGAACAGATGGCACAACAGAATCTGTTTTTGTACAACCCGTAGAACCTGGCAGAATTAATTAGGATTTGCATCATAAGGTTACCAGTACATCTTAGACGCATCGTCTTAACGTAAGGTGGATAAAGTGGTGCAAAACGCCCAGCGAGGCCAGAATTATTAGCACGAGCGCCAGCGAGATAGGAGTTGCGTTAGAGACAAGTGCAACAGGCACTGAAGGACACCGGCTCGTTATAGATGTGCTTAGTGACGCAAATGTAACAGTGGAATGCTTGAAATCGGAACCATAACAGTCATTAAGAGCGGGGAAGGTGTCCTCCACGGGAAAGATCAAATCAAAGCAATTGAAATAGGCTGAAATACGGAATGCTAAGCAGAAGTAACGCGTAAAAGCACGACTGTAGTTCCAGCTGGTTTAAAAATACGCTATGATGATCCGACGAACTGTTTTGCAGAAAACCATCTTCCCCAGAAACACAATGTGAGACTGTATTCGGGAAGTGAGTACGCTGACGCAATAACTATTAATATGTAAATACATGGTGAGTGTAAATAATTTTGATTGAACTGCTTGTGTGTTAGGTATATTTATCCCGTACTGGATGAATAAAGTCAATAAAGCCTACAAACTGCAGGGACTGATCCAAGACTGGAAACGGAGGAAAAGGAAGTCCTATGAACATGTGTCCGACATAGGATGGTGTGCATACAACAACAATAAATCGCCACAGAACTCAGTACAGAGTGGCGTCGCGTCCACGTAACAACAAATGTTCAACGTGGCCTCCATGGGATGCAAGGCACGCGTTCACATGTCGCATCATAGATTGCCGCACTCTTTCTCTCGTTCCGGCCTCTCTCCGAACAGCGTCGCTGGCGTCGTGAACACACTCATGGTCATCAGGCACTGGTACAGCATACACAACGAGTTCAGGTGCCTCCAGAAATAAAAGCCCAGGGCGTTGAAGTCTGGTGTAATAGCAGCCATGCTCCGTGTTCTGTCCAGCGTACTGGTATGATTTTGCTGAGGTGTCGGCGAATTGTAATGTGAAGGTGGATGGTATTCAGTCATTCTGAAACCGTCGTCCTATTGCCAAAGGCACATTCCCAAGAGTATTCCTCAGGAAGTGCTGATATCTTCCTCGGTCGAGGCGTTGCGAAATAACGAACGGTCCAAGTACACCGAAGAGCAAAAGACGCTGGTACTGTCTAACATTGTGTAGCTCCTCCGTGATCATGTAGAAGTGTCACAACATGACGTGGCATGGACTCAACTAGTGTGTGAAGTAGTGCTGGAGGGAACTGACAGCATGAATTCTGCTTGACTGTCCATAAACCCGTAACTACTGAATGGCACGTTGTAAGGCATCGCAGATGTCCTCAATAGCGTTCATGTCCGGGAGTCTGGAGGCCAGCGGAAGTCTAAACTCAAAAGAGTGTTCCAGGAGCCACTCTGTAGCAATTCTGGATATCCGGCGTGTGGCATTGTCCCAGTGGAACTGTCCAAGTCCGTCGGGGTGCGTAATGGACACGAACGGATGCAGGTGATCAGACATGATGCTTACGTATGTGTCTCCTGTAAGAGTCGTATCTAGACGTGTCACAGACCCCATATCACTCCAACTGCACACGCCCCACTCTTTTGCAGAGCTTCCACCACCCTGAAGAGTCTTCTGCTCACATGCAGAGTCCATTATGTGGTTGTGTCCATACCCGTACAATTCCATCCGCTCGATAAATTTGAAACAAGTCTCCTCCGATCACGCAACACAATTTCATCAACAGTCCAATACTGTTGTGACGGGCCCAGGCGACTCGTAAAGCTTTGTGTCGTGCAGTTATCAACGGTAGTCGAGTGGTCTTTCGGGTCCGAAAGCCCATGTTGATAATATTTCGTTGAATGATTAGGACGCTGACACTTGTTGATGGCCCAGCACTGAAATCTTCAGCAATCCGCGAAAGCGTTGTACGTCTATCAAGATGAGCAATTCTCTTCAGTCGTCTTCGGTCCCGTTTTTGCAGGATCTCTTTTCGGTTTAAGCGATGTAGGAGACTTGATGTTTTACTGAATTCCTGATATTCACAGTACACTCGTGATATAGTCGTACGGGAAAATCCCCACTTCATCGCTGCCTTGGAGATACTGTGTCCCATCGCCCGTGCCCGACTTTCACACCTGCCATTTTAGGAGCAGTAACCGATCTAACAACTCCGCCAGACACTTGTTGTCTTATATAGGCGCTGGCGAGAGCGGCGTCGTATTTTGCCTGTTTACATGTCTCTACATAGGAATACGTCCACGCAGCTCGTGGTCCTGCGGTAGCGTGCTCGCTTCCTGTGCACGGGGTCCTCTTCATCATCATTTATACCAATTACGGTCGGAGGAAGGCAATGGCAAACGACTTCCGCCAGGACCTTGTCTAGTCAGCAGTACGGGTCTCCCGCATCGTCCCCTACGCTCATCGAGTATGGGACCTCATCATCATCGTACTAGATTATGCATGCCTTTACCAGACGATATTAGACAGGTGTGCCTGTTTGTTTGGCTTTTCAGTGCAACTACAGGCTGTTACCTATTGAGGCTGCACTCGGGCATCAGTAGTGCTGTGACGTATCCGAGCCTGGCCAGAAGAGGGGCTACGACGCTGAGCTCTAACTGTGGCAGGACGAAAAGCGTATTTTCGTGCTTCATTGTCACAACACAGCTAGGGGAGAAACGGCCAAAAGAAGAAAGGAGAGACTGAAAAGAAGCTTCCGATACGACAATCAACAAGGAATGCGGAGCGGAGGCGTGGCGATGCTCATGCACCTGTCCCCCTCTGTACATCCAGTGCAGCGGAGTGTCGTGGGCAGAGGGGTATTATGTTGTAGCCGACTGCACCAGAGAAGAAGTTGGCGTGCAGTCCCTCGGCTACGGCGCCGTTGTCCAGCTGCAGGCAGCCAGCGTTGCTGATCACCGCGCACTGAAGAATGCTGTGTCCGTTCACACCGTCGACCCATCTACCGTGAAAAAAACGACCGCGCCAAAACAGCGCGGGAAGCCGTCCGAAGGTCTGCTCAGGGACATACCTTGGATCTGCAACGAGGAGGCTGTTACTTGCCGGATACCGGAGTACAACTGCAAAATTACACAGTCGGGCGAGTCGCTGTACATCGTCGTCGTGCAAACTGCGACGGATGGTGGTGACATAATCGGGCTAAGGAAGCTCTTAGGCTTACCTGTAATCGCTGAAGCTCTTTCTGTGAGCAAGGGCCCTAAGCCAGTGCTTTAGGTATGAAGCTGAGGGAGATGTGGCTAAATACCGCAGCACCTCACCGCGGTAGGTAAAGTGCGCCGGCACGCAAGACACCCGCGCCTGTAGCAGACAACGAGACGAGGCGCCATCTTGTGCTCGCTGGGGCGGGCCAACTGGCGTGGCTGCCCGGCCTCTGCCAGTGACGGATGCCCTGGGTGCCTATTCTGAATCTTTCCGCCATTGTGCCGATCGTTTCCGTACTCAAGAGCACCGAACGGTCTAGTACTCGAATTAAAGTCCCATCTTCAATCAGGAAGCATTTCGGTAGCGATACCGTTCGGGTCTAGAGAACCGAAGCGCTGTTGTCGGTTCGCGTTGCGCACTGCAGCGCGCACAGCGTCACGAACACAAAGTGAGTAGCAGACGACACAGGCGCGCTATTCTTCGCAGTACCGAACTTGCGTTTCCGCAGTACGAAGTATTGTTAAAATACCAGCGGAAATGTCGGACGAAAATGAGGTTCATAGATTCACAGTTCAGTGACAATGAAAGAGTGTTAAGGATTGCTATTATGGGTATTTTATTTGAAACATAAACAGCAACCCTGGGTATGTAGAGGCACTTATTACTGAACAGTAATTGTAGCCTGCGCTAAAAATTGTAACCATTAGGTGATGACTGAGAACTACAAATCGAGAATGGAACAGTAGATAAATGGTCTGGAAGTGATTCGATTTCATCTATACTTCAGCCTTTCGTCTCAGTGTTCTACTAGTTACATTCCCAGTAATTTAAGTTGTGCTCTTAGATTCCTGTCTAGGCGCACTCTCGGAAATCGCTACATATTGGGGGAAAATGGTAAATTATTTCTGACAAGAAGAAATATAAAGGTCACTGTTGTTTGTTTCACTCACAGCAATTTCATCTCCAACAATTTCATATTTATTATTTTAAACACACAGAGATCACGAAATCATTACTGAAGGAGTACGCTCTTACATGTAAGTAATATTGTAGAAAAGTCTTAAGTTACACGAAAAACAATGTCTCAGAACGTATTGCATATATGAAGAGGAAAAAAATGCACCCATCCGTGCACTAAAGAATTGACTACGCTAAACAACGGCTAATCGTGGCTGAATACTTGTACTATTGCAGAGAAACGTAGGCTGACTTCGTTGCCAAATGATGACGCGTAGGTCAGAAATGCGTAATAGTTTGTAAGGTTTCTAATGTCAGGCTTCACATAATTGCTTTCGATTGTTACTTGAATGTTGTAAAAAGGTTTCGATAATTCTCATTTGTGGGAAAAAGTACACAAAGTCAATAGTAACGTCAGTTCACACTCATGTAATATATGTAAGCAGAGCCGATGTCTTGCTATTTAATGATCTTTAAACTCTTATTTGCATTAAAATAACACGTATTAAGAGAATGTTCACTGAAAACGTTTTCTTTTTGGATGTAATCATTCATAGTAACAACCTCACCTAACCATATTTCTAACAAAGGAAAATAGTGTATTATGAACTCACTTTCCAACTGGATGCGTCCTCTGGTGATTCTTTAGTGACACAATCACTAAATCCATAACTAAAACCGCTAAATGTGTTTAAAATAACAAATTATAGGTGTACATAAGCCAGAGCTCACAGATGGACATGGCTGAATTGCATATTTCGATAAGGAAACGAAAATGACGTATCTACGAAACGAACTAACTGCACAGATCGATATGAACGATACAGAATAGGGCCCCTGGAGAGAGGGCGCAAACCGAGAAGAAACGCCGCAAGCGCCGCCGAAGGCGGAACCGAGACAGCTTCCACTACTGCCCACAGGCGGCCGGAATATCGCTCGTGAGAGAGGCGCCGGAGACTGGCCGACGGCGGTAGCGCAGCACCAGGTGCGCGCCATGCTGGCGGCAGTGGCAGAGGAGGCGATTGTGGCCTTCTATCTCGCCATGGATGCAGAGAGGGCAACTCTTAAGGCCACCCTGTCCGCAGATACGGAGGAGGCATGCAGCCAGCTGAGGCAGTTGCGCTCGCAGCCGGCACACGATCTCCTTGTGGACGGTACAGAACAGACGACACCGGCCGTCGTTCCCTATGCGGAGCAGCCGGCGAAGAACACAGCGTGACGGACACACCGAAGAAGAACACGGGTTCCGCCGTGAAAACACCCAAACCCAAGGCTCCCAGTAGCTCTGCTCCAACTAGTGAGCTGATAAAGCGATCAGGAGGCTCAGTGGTGACGGCTACGTCATCCGCTACACAGGGGAGCCTCAGCCGCGGCTCTCACTGGGCCTTCAGGTCACCCGAGGAGGAGTGGCGCCACTATGCGACAGTACGTCTCCCGTCGTTTGGCTACAAAGGCCGGTTACCAGACACTGATGGGTGACCTCGGCCTTTCCCCGCTTTCTAACGACTGATGCATCGCGGCCGGGAGCGGTCAGAGCTCAAGCATCACCACGCCGTGCTGCTGCACAGTGAAGACCAACAGATGGCTTGACACGGTATCCGCTTGCATGAAACCCGCTATTAATTTAAGCTATCCTTGCATGACCTGCCACACTCAGCAAGATATTCGCTACTGTTCTTACTATCAGACCCAAGTATCGCACAAGTTTTTTTTCCTTGGCTCTTGCCTTGGTACTTATTTTTCCCTTCTGCCCTTCATACTGCTACCCTTCATTCACTTATCGAACCAATATATCTCCAGATGAGCGCGAATTGATGGTTCAGCTTAACCAGACTTACGCAAATATCGCAGTAGCCACAGCCTGCGAGACTTTAGTGAAAACTAATCCTTAAGCGGAGATGGTAGTAGTTCTTTTCGGTAGGCCATCATGTCGGTGTAGGAATGCAGGGCTTCCACCTCTTTATAAAAGAGTATAATGTTACTTATTCAAGTTAGAGGCAGTTACTGCATACTGTAGAACAGTAGATGACTATTGGATGATAGATAGATAAGGTGAGAAGGGAAAATGTCAGATAAGATAACGAAATGAGTAAAGGGTGTGAATTTTTCTTCAGAGTTGACCACCTGTTTATATTAACTATGACATGTTTAGCGCAACTCTTAAAAAAACCAACATGATTAGTGTCTATACATATATATTTGTTTTTCTAATAATTTTTAGAACAGTCCTGAGGGTTAGGATAGAGCGACACCATAAGAACCCCATTCATTTTAGTTAAACTAGTAGGGAATATGTAGCTTCTACAAAAGATTGTTTTTTATGTATACTATCAACATAATATCATTTTTCAAGGATAGAGCAACAGATATGGACCATATGAAAACTGAATGGGTGGCAAACTCAGTCTACTGACTAGTTTGATGCCGCCCGCCACGAATTCCTTTCCTGTGCCAACCTCTTCATCTCAGAGTAGCACTTGTGACCTACGTCCTCAATTATTTGCTTGACGTATTCCAATCTCTGTCTTCCTCTACAGTTTTTGCCCTCTACAGCTCCCTCTAGGACCATGGAAGTCATTCCCTCATGCCTTTGCAGATGTCCTATCATCCTGTCCCTTCCCCTTATCAGTGTTTTTCACATATTCCTTTCCTCTCCGATTCTACGTAGAACCTCCTCATTCCTTACCTTATCAGTCCACCTCATTTTCAACATTCGTCTATAGCACCACATTTCACATGCTTCGATTCTCTTCTGTTCCGGTTTTCCCACAGTCCATGTTTCACTACCATACAATGCTGTTCTCCAGACGTACATCCTCAGAAAGTTCTTCCTCCAATTAAGGCCGGTGTTTGATATTAGTAGACTTCTCTTGGCCAGAAATGCCTTATTTTGCCATAGCGAGTCTGCTTTTGATGTCCTCCTTGCTCCGTCCGTCATTGGTTATTTTACTTCCTAGGTAGCAGAATTCCTTAACTTCATTGACTTCGTGACCATCAATCCAGATGTTAAGTTTCTCGCTGTTCTCATTTCTACTACATCTCATTACCTTTGTCTTTCTCAGATTTACTCTCAAACCATACTGTGTACTCATTAGACTGTTAATTCCGTTCAGCAGATCATTTAATTCTTCTTCACTTTAACTCAGGATAGCAATGTCATCAGCGAATCGTATCATTGATATCCTTTCACCTTGTATTTTAATTCCACTCCTGAACCTTTCTTTTATTTCCATCATTGCTTCCTCGATGTTCAGATTGAAGAGTAGGGGCGAAAGGCTACAACCTTGTCTTACACCCTTCTTAATACGAGCACATCGTTCTCGATCGTTCACGCTTATTATTCCCTCTTGGTTGTTGTACATATTGTATATGACCCGTCTCTCCCTATTGCTTACCCCTACTTTTTCAGTATCTCGATCAGTTTGCACCATTTTATATTGCCGAACGCTTTTTCCAGGTCGACAAGTGCTATGTACGTGTCTTGACTTTTCTTTAGCCTTGCTTCCATTATTAGCCGTAACGTCAGAATTGCCTTCATTTTCCTAAAGCCAAACTGATCGTCACCTAGCGCATTCTCAATTTTCTTTCCATTCTTCTGTATATTATTCTTGTAAGCAGCTTCGATGCATGAGCTTTTAAGCTGATTTTGCGATAATGCTCGCACTTGTCAGCTCTTGCCGTCTTCGGAATTGTGTAGATGATGCTTTTCCGAAAGTCAGGTGGTATGTCGTCAGGGTCATATATTCTACACACCAACGTGAATAGTCGTTTTGTTGCCACTTTCCTTAGTGATTTTAGAAATTCTGATGGAATGTTGTCTATCCCTTTTGCCTTATTGGACCGTAAGTCTTCCAAAGCTCTTTTAGATTCCGTTTCTAATACTGGATCCCCTATCTCTTCTAAATCGAATCATAGAGGCTTTCAATGTATTCTTTCCACCTATCTGCTCTCACCTCTGCATTTAACAGTGGAATTCCCGTTGCACTCTTAATGTTACCACCGTTGCTTTTAATGTCAGCAAAGGTTGTTTTGACTTTCCTGTATGCTGAGTCTCTCCTTCCGGCAATCATATCTTTTTTGATGTCTTCACATTTTTCCTGTAGCCATTTCATCTTAGCATCCCTGCACTTCATATTTATTTCATTCCTCAGCGACGTGTTTTACTCCCAGAATATGTTGGCGAGGGACGCTCTGCAAGCCAAGATAGCACGGTGTTCGTCAAAGGAGGCTACATAAGACGTGAGTCCAGTTTCCGTGACCTGCTGAGGGATTAACGGCCATGAAAGGGAGCCCACCTTACCTGTGCTGTGGACATTGGGGCTGCGTGTTAAGTCTCCCTCCTCTCCCTTCACGCCCCCACGCTCCCCAGCCGCCCCCTGCCCAGTACGAAGACCCGCAGACCATAAATGTTACATACTCTTGAAGTTATCAACTGTGAGCACGTGGTCACTTTTCGAAATAGTTCAGCTACACGTGGTAGTCAATTTTTGCGTCACGTAGATAGCGTGTAAAGAAAAAAACGAGTTATGTTGGCACTACAGCACCTTCCCTCCAATTTTCGGAGAGGTAGGACACTCTAGACCGCCGTCAAGATATTCAAAAATATACGGAAACCAAGTAAATTTCTTATGCTAAAAAAAAACACTTTTTTTAAAGATTCAGAAGTGTCACAGTTCCATTTCTGTAGTTTAAAATCAGTTCCTTCACATTTTGCAGGTACTTATCACCTGCATTGTCAGATTAGTGAGGCATGTCACTATCGTTTATTTTAGTGTAGGTGATTGTCTGAGTTTCGTTGAAAGACTCAACAAAATGATGCATTTTTGTATGTGCCCTGTGGAAATTGAGGCTGAAACGTCTTTAAAATGTCTCACCAGCATTACATGTTCTTTAGGAAGTTATTTATAGCGTGTATGAATGCATGGTTTCACGGCGATATCCCTAGAGGCATAATAGGTACCGCATACAGGAAAATTAAAGAGACCTTTGGAGAAAAGAGAACTATTTGTATGAACATCAAGAGCTCAGATGGAAACGCGGTTCTAAGCAAAGAAGGGAAGACAGAAGGGTGGAAGGAGTACATAGAGGGTCTATACAAGGGCGATGTACTTGAGGACAATATTGTGGAAATGGAAGAGGATGTAGATGATTATGTAATGGGAGACATGATACTGCGTGAAGAGTTTGACAGAGCACTGAAAGACCTAAGTCGAAACAAGGCCCCGGGAGTAGACACCTTTCCATTAGATCTACTGATAGCCTTGGTAGAGCCAGTCCTGAAAAATCTCTGTCATCTGGTGAGCGAGATGTATGAGACAGGTGAAATACCCTCAGACTTCAAGAAGAATATAATTATTCCAATCCCAAAGAAATAGGGGTTGACAGATGTGAAAATTACTGCACTATCAGTTTAATAAGCCACGGCAGCAATGTACTAACGCGAATTCTTTACAGGCGAATGGAAAAACTTAGAAGCTGACCTCGGGGAAGATCAGTTTCAATTCCGTAGAAATGTTGGAACACGTGAGTCAATTCTGACCCTACGATTTATCTTGGAAAATAGATTAAGGAAAGGCAAACCTACGTTTCTAGCATTTGTAGACTTAGAGAAAACTTTTCACAATGTTGACTGGAATACTCTCTTTCAAATTATGAACGTGGCAGGGGTTAAACACAGGGAGAAAAAGGCTATTTACAATTTGTACAGAAACCAGATGGCAATTATAAGAGTCGAGGGGCATAAAAGGGGAGCAGTGCTTGGGAAGGGGAGTGAGACAGGGTTGTAGCCTACCCCGATGTTATTCAATCTGTATATTGAGCAAGCAATAAAGGAAACAAAAGAAAAATTCGGAGTAGGAATTAAAGTCTATTGAGATGAAATTAAAACTTTGAGGTTTGCCAATGACATTGTATTTGTGGCATAGATAGAAAAGGACCTGGAAGAGCAGCTTAACGGAATGGACAGTGTCTTGAAAGGAGGATATAAGATGATGATCAACAAAGTGAAAACGAGGATAATGGAATGTATTCGAATTAAATCGGATGCTGCTCAAGGAATTAGATTAGGAAATGGGACACTTAAAGTAGTAAACGAGTTTTGCTACTTGGGGAGCAAAATAACTGATGATGGTCGAAGTAGAGAGGATATAAAATGTAGACTGGCAATGGCAAGGAAACTATTTCTGAAGAACAGAAATTTGTTAACATCGAGTATAGATTTAAGTGTCAGGAAGTCTTCGGAAAATATTTTTATGGATTGTAGCCATGTATGGAAGTAAAACTTGGACGTTAAATAGTTTAGACAAAAAGAGAATAGAAGCTTTCGAAATGTAGTGCTACAGAAGAATGCAGGAGATTAGATGGGTAGATCACATAACTGATTTGGAGGTATTTATTAGAATTTGGGAGAAGAGAAGTTTGTTGCACAACTTGACTGTAAGAAGGGACCGGTTAGTAGGACACATTCTGAGGCTCCAAGGGATCACCAATTTAGTATTGGAGGGCAGTGTAGCGGGTAAAAATCGTAGAGGGAGACCAAGAGATGAATACACTAAGCAGATTCGGAAGGATGTAGGTTGCAGTAGGTACTGGGAGATGAAGAAGCTTGCACAGGATAGAGTAGCATGGAGAGCTGCATCAAACCAGTCTCTGGAATGAAGACCACAACAACAACAGTAAATTAATAAAAATTTTCTCTGGCTTCCTGCCGCGTCAGGTGATTAAAATCCCACGAGCTTTTGACCGGGCTCTCCTCAGTCACTGTCAAGTGGTAAGTGGTAAGAGTGACTGCTGTTTCGCCATTGCCACGTCGTTATATAGCCGCACTGCTGGCTGTGACGTCACTAGTGGTCCCTACCTAGCCAAATATGGTAAGGTTTTCATCCCGCGTCCGTCGCGCCCGTGTCAACCTCGCGATGGCCATGTCTCAGGCTGTGCTGCGCAGCAAACCTCCGTCCTTGTTGACGGTGTTTGCAGAGGTTTTTATTTCAATAGCTTCTTTTATGACGCTAACCCAAAATCCCTTCGTCGTCATAACGACAGATATTTCTTCGAATAGAATTAGGTGTCCATTTTATAAGGCGTGTTCTGCCACCTCTCATATTCCGTCCGGCGTTGCGCCACAGTGAGTACTATTTGGCGGACGTAGTAACAGCAACATGGACATGGTATCTTGTACACACCAGGCATTCTAAGCCCTAGATCATCTATCACAGGCCTCATGGCCTGTAGAATTTTTGCTGTGGGGCTGAAAACCGATGAAATGTTATATTCCCTCAGTAGCCGGCTAATCATTCCCTATGTGAAGTTGAGAGGTTACATGGTGGGCAGTGGAGTAGTAAGGGGAGAGGGGTGGTGAAGGAGAGAAATAAAAAGACAGGGTGTGCTGGTGCAATGAGGGCTGTGTAGTGCTAGAATGGGAACAGGGACCAGGCTGAACAGGTGCAACAATGACTAATGGAGTTTGAGGCTAGGAGTGTTACAGGATTGTGGGAGAAATGATAGGAAGTGTTCCAATCTGTGCAATTCAGAAAAGCCATTGTTGGTAGAACAGATCCATATGGTACAGGCTGTGAAGCTGTCACTGAAATGAAGGATGTCGTGTTGGTCAGCGTGCTCAGCAACAGGTTGGTGTTCTTGTTTCTTGGCCACAGGTTTCCGTTGGTCATTCACGTGGACAGACGGTTTGTTGGTTGTCATGCCTACACAGAATGCAGCACAGTGGTAGCAGCTGAGCATGTTGATCATAAAACTGGTTTCACAAGTCGCAAATGTGATGTTTGTGACCAAACTGCAGTAGGTGATGGTAGGTGGATATATGGGACAATCCTGACATAAAGGTTCAGAGGATGGAGGAATATCACTGTGGTAGCCGTGCAAACGATGGTGGACAGGACAGTCTTATTTCAAGGCATCATGAGACATCATGGTGGACTATATAACTCAGTTGCTCCAGTCCAGGATGGTTTTGAGTTACAAGGGTAATGATGCTCTGTGGCTGGTCGGTTCGGACTTTGGGAAGTGATGGGAAACTTTAAATATATGACACAGTGGATTTGTTTTTGTACAGGGTTGGGAATATAATTATGGTCTGTGAAGGGTTTGGTGAGTCTGTTGGCATATTTAGACAGGGACCGCTCATCACTACAGATGACCATGGATGACCATGGAAGGGATTTCGTGGAATGGAATGGGTGGCAGATGTCAGTGTAGAAGCATTGCTGTTGATTAACACGTTTTATATGGATAGAAGTTCTGATGTAACCCATTATTGTGGTGGAGGTAAACATCTACATCTACACCTACATCTACCTGATTACTCTGCTATCCACAATTAAGTGCCTGGCAGAGGGTTCAGTGAACCACCTTCATGCTGTCTCTCTACCCTTCCACTCTCGAACGGCACGCGGGAGAAACGAGCACTCAATTTTTTCCGTGCGAGCCGTGATATCTCTTATTTTATCATGACGATCATTTCTCCCTATTTATGTGGGTGCCAACAGAATGTTTTCGCAATCCGACGAGAATTAGTGGATTATTGGATTGAGAAGCAGGCGGAGTCCTTCTGCCAGGTAACCTTTGCAGTTCTAAACAACAGTGGTAGCGCCTTTGTTACGATTGTGAAGTTGGGATCAGTTGTTAGATGGTGGTCTGCCATTCTTTCTGTGGATGTGAGGTTAGTTTGCATGTTGAGAGATTTGGCAAATGATGGTGAGGTAAAGTTTTAGGTTAAAAAATGTTGGAAATTTAACGGGCGGATTTGGTGGCATAGAAGGTGTATCATGGTTGGATGAAGGAGTGAATTTATTCAAACAGGGTTCAACATTGGTCTTTGATTGAGTCTGATTGGTAGGGTTTTTGGCAAAGAAGCGTTCCGACTGTAGGAACCAGGAGAAGGCGTGAATGTCTTTATCAACTCTAGCAATGGTTTAATTTGGGAATGGGGCAAAAGGTGAGGCTATTGGAATGGACTGACTGATTTCCTGCGGTTAAAAGGTTGATATCTAGTTTTATGTCTGTTTAGGTTCTGGATCCTCTGTGGTGGTGCAAGGGTGTTTTGGTGAGTGGGATAAATGTAGCAGACTTACGAGGCATAGGTTTTTAGTTATTATGTGATGTGGGGGAGGTTTGGAGGTTTTTGAGAGGTCGTGGATAGTTCCTGTCCAAAGCGCGTGTACGAAGTGTGCACAGTGGATTGGTTTTTGTGGTGGCACTGTGCATGTCGCTCTAGTTCTCGTGGCACAAGAATTTCAACGAGTTCTATGGGTTCGAGGAATTTTTGATTGCATACCAGGAGTACTTTGTGGATGGGGATAAGGTGCTGAAAGGAAATTTGGGATTTGCTGAAACGGTTCCATAACTAGGTTGGTTAGCGCTATGGACCGGTGGAATCGTCAGTGAGAAAGAAGAATGGTAATTTGATGGTAAGGTCAGTTGGGGAGATTCCCTGAGGAAAATAACAACATAGAAACGGAATGTAGGACTGGGTTCTGGTTAGGGATCTGGAAACTTTTCTGCACTCACCCAGACTGAAGGAGCAATGATCCATGGTGGTGGAAATAATGCGAAATATAACGTAAATAACGTAGCTTTATGTCTGAAAATATTCGCAAAAATACCCACAAATACGTGGGAAACTTTACTAGAAGGATTAAACGGATGCAAAAGCGGGAAAAATATGAAATCTCTGGGAGTCGATGATAGCGAAAGGCGGAGACTCACTAAAATTATCGAAAACTCACAACGGGGTTAAAGAAAAGATGTAAATATTAAAAAAATATATTACTGGGGGTAGCAGGTCTGAGGGTGGATAAGCGTGAATAATAGGGATGGCAGGTGTGCTTGGATGAAGAAGAATTAGTGAACGCAAACTGGTCAGAACGGAGAAGCTGTGGCGGGTGAGAAGGGGTGAGTAGGATCAGACACAATATCGTTTGCCACTGGAAAGGCGCAGGAACTAAAAAGCAAAAATATGGGTGAGGGACAAACGGAGTGTGATCAATTTGACGGTATATGATTAATGATATCGACGGGAATAATGTGGGAGATGATATGCTGCATCAACAATCAGGTGGTCATTTATCCGTCTGTTATGCGCGGTCGAGACGGTTTATACAGTGTGACTCGTAAATTGAGTTTGCAAGGCAGCAAGAGAAACACAGTAAAGGAGAGAATGAAGGACAGACATTAGAAAGTAGTAACAGAAGAAAACAGCATTTCGTTTACATCAAAGAAAAGCCATCGCATAAAAATCGAACACTGGAATATCCAGGATGGAATTTAACAATTTTATGATATGGAAAATTACTAATCACCATACAGTGGAGATGGGGAGTCTCAGGTAGCCACAATAAAAAGGTTATCACAAACAAGCTTTCTACCAGCAAGGCCTTCATCAAAAACAGACGACTAACACATGGACACACCTACACATATTTAAATCACGCATATGACTGTTGTCATATGCCACACTGCGAGCAGCAGCACCAGTGCATGACCGGAATGGCGCCTGGGTGGGCGTAAGGATGAGGCTGGAGGTAAAGAACGGTAGGGGTGAGGGCACATTAAAGTGCTGATGGGAGTGTCCAGGGACGTGGTGGAGAGAGGGTAAGGCAGCTATGTGAAGCCAGGAGGTTAAATGGAGGACATTTTAGAGATGGGTGGTGAGGGTGGTGGAAAAGGAGAGAATTAAAAAGTCTGAGTGCGATGGTGTAATGAGGGCTGCGTAGTGCTGGTATGGGAACAGGGACCAGGCTGTTTGGAAGAGGACAATGACTAAGAAAGCTTGAGGCCAGGAGGGCTACGGCAATGTAGGACACATTGCAGGTAAAGTTGCCACCTGTGCAATTCTGGAGAGCTGAAGTTGATGGAAATAATATGGCACACGGTTAAAAATCAGTCACTCGAATGAAGAATGTTGTGTTGGGCAGCGTGCTCACCAACACAGTGGTATACCAGTTTCTTGACCACAGATTGTTAGTGGCCATTCATGAGAACAGACAGCTTGTTGTGAAACTTCCTGGCAGATTAAAACTGTGTTCCCGACCGAGACTCGAACTCGGGACCTTTGCCTTTCGCGGGCAAGTGCTCTACCATCTGAGCTACCGAAGCACGACTAACGCCCGGTACTCACAGCTTTACTTCTGCCAGTATCCGTCTCCTACCTTCCAAACTTTACAGAAGCTCTCCTGCGAAACATGCAGAACTAGCACTCCTGAAAGAAAGGATATTGCGGAGACATGGCTTAGCCACAGCCTGGGGGATGTTTCCAGAATGAGATTTTCACTCTGCAGCGGAGTGTGCGCTGATATGAAACTTCCTGGCAGATTAAAACTGTGTTCCCAACCGAGACTCGAACTCGGGACCTTTGCCTTTCGCGGGCAAGTGCTCTACCATCTGAGCTACCGAAGCACGACTCACGCCCGGTACTCACAGCTTTACTTCTGCCAGTATCCGTCTCCTACCTTCCAAACATTACAGAAGCTAGGAGACGGATACTGGCAGAAGTAAAGCTGTGAGTACCGGGCGTGAGTGTGCTTCGGTAGCTCAGATGGTAGAGCACTTGCCCGCGAAAGGCAAAGATCCCGAGTTCGAGTCTCGGTCGGGAACACAGTTTTAATCTGCCAGGAAGTTTCATATCAGCGCACACTCCGCTGCAGAGTAAAAATCTCATTCTGGAGACAGCTTGTTGGTTGTCATGCACGCATTGAATGAAACGCTGTGGTTTGGACTTAGCTTATAGATTACATTATTGCTTTCATAGGTGAATCTGCCTTCGATGGGATAGGTAATGATTGTTACAGGACTAGAGTAGGTGGTGGTGGGAGTATGTAATGGACAGATCTTGCACCTTGGCCAATTACAGAGTTATAAGCCATGAGTTAAGGGGTTGGAACAGGTGTTGTGTATCTCTAGCCAGAAGCCAGTCCCACATTCTGTTCGTGCTTCTATTCGTGGCTCATGGAATCGCCCCAAGGGTCTTGCCATCAAATTATCCATCTCCAGATGCAACCCCTCTTTCCACAATGTCGTCCAATTGTCCAGGACAATGACTAAGAAAGCTTGAGGCCAGGAGGGCTACGGCAATGTAGGACACATTGCAGGTAAAGTTGCCACCTGTGCAATTCTGGAGAGCTGAAGTTGATGGAAATAATATGGCACACGGTTAAAAATCAGTCACTCGAATGAAGAATGTGGTGTTGGGCAGCGTGCTCACCAACACAGTGCTATGCCAGTTTCTTGACCACAGATTGTTAGTGGCCATTCATGAGAACAGACAGCTTGTTGTGAAACTTCCTGGCAGATTAAAACTGTGTTCCCGACCGAGACTCGAACTCGGGACCTTTGCCTTTCGCGGGCAAGTGCTCTACCATCTGAGCTACCGAAGCACGACGCACGCCCGGTACTCACAGCTTTACTTCTGCCTGTATCCGTCTCCTACCTTCCAAACTTTACAGAAGCTCTCCTGCGAAACATGCAGAACTAGCACTCCTGAAAGAAAGGATATTGCGGAGACATGGCTTAGCCACAGCCTGGGGGATGTTTCCAGAATGAGATTTTCACTCTGCAGCGGAGTGTGCGCTGATATGAAACTTGCTTCAGTAGCTCAGATGGTAGAGCACTTGCCCACGAAAGGCAAAGGTCCCGAGTTCGAGTCTCGGTCGGGAACACAGTTTTAATTTGCCAGGAAGTTTCATATCAGCGCACACTCCGCTGCAGAGTGAAAATCTCATTCTGGAAACATCCCCTAGGCTGTGTGGATAAGCCATGTCTCCGCAATATTCTTTCTTTCAGGAGTGCTATTTCTGCATGTTTCGCAGGAGTGCTTCTGTATAGTTTGGAAGGTAGGAGACGGATACTGGCAGAAGTAAAGCTGTGAGTACTGGGCGTGAGTCGTGCTTCGGTAGCTCAGATGGTAGAGCACTTGCCCGCGAAAGGCAAAGGTCCCGAGTTCGAGTCTCGGTCGGGAACACAGTTTTAATCTGCCAGGAAGTTTCATATCAGCGCACACTCCGCTGCAGAGTGAAAATCTCATTCTGGAAACATCTCCCAGGCTGTGGCTAAGCCATGTCTCCGCAATATCCTTTCTTTCAGGAGTGCTACTTCTGCATGTTACGCAGGAGAGCTTCTGTAAAGTTTGGAAGGTAGGAGACGGATACTGGCAGAAGTAAAGCTGTGAGTACCGAGCGTGAGTCGTGCCTCGGTAGCTCAGATGGTAGAGCACTTGCCCGCGAAAGGCAAAGGTCCCGAGTTCGAGTCTCGGTCGGGAACACAGTTTTAATCTGCCAGGAAGTTTCATATCAGCGCACACTCCGCTGCAGAGTGAAAATCTCATTCTGGAAACATCCCCCAGGCTGTGGCTAAGCCATGTCTCCGCAATATCCTTTCTTTCAGAAGTGCTAGTTGTGCATGTTTCGCAGGAGAGCTTCTGTAAAGTTTGGAAGGTAGGAGACGGATACTGGCAGAAGTAAAGCTGTGAGTACCGAGCGTGAGTCGTGCTTCGGTAGCTCAGATGGTAGAGCACTTGCCGCGAAAGGCAAAGGTCCCGAGTTCGAGTCTCGGTCGGGAACACAGTTTTAATCTGCCAGGAAGTTTCATATCAGCGCACACTCCGCTGCAGAGTGAAAATCTCATTCTGGAAACATCCCCCAGGCTGTGGCTAAGCCATGTCTCCGCAATTTCCTTTCTTTCAGGAGTGCTAGTTCTGCATGTTTTGCAGGAGAGCTTCTGTAAAGTTTGGAAGGTAGGAGACGGATACTGGCAGAAGTAAAGCTGTGAGTACCGGGCGTGAGTCGTGCTTCGGTAGCTCAGATGGTAGAGCACTTGCCCGCGAAAGGCAAAGGTCCCGAGTTCGAGTCTCGGTCGGGAACACAGTTTTAATCTGCCAGGAAGTTTCATATCAGCGCACACTCCGCTGCAGAGTGAAAATCTCATTCTGGAAACATCCCCCAGGCTGTGGCTAAGCCATGTCTCCGCAATATCCTTTCTTTCTGGCGTGCTACTTCTGCATGTTTCGCAGGAGAGCTTCTGTAAAGTTTGGAAGGTAGGAGACGGATACTGGCAGAAGTAAAGCTGTGAGTACCGGGCGTGAGTCGTGCTTCGGTAGCTCAGATGGTAGAGCACTTGCCCGCGAAAGGCAAAGGTCCCGAGTTCGAGTCTCGGTCGGGAACACAGTTTTAATCTGCCAGGAAGTTTCATATCAGCGCACACTCCGCTGCAGAGTGAAAATCTCATTCTGGAAACATCCCCCAGGCTGTGGCTAAGCCATGTCTCCGCAATATCCTTTCTTTCAGGAGTGCTAGTTCTGCATGTTTTGCAGGAGAGCTTCTGTAAAGTTTGGAAGGTAGGAGACGGATACTGGCAGAAGTAAAGCCGTGAGTACCGGGCGTGAGTCGTGCTTCTGTAGCTCAGATGGTAGAGCACTTGCCCGCGAAAGGCAAAGGTCCCGAGTTCGAGTCTCGGTCGGGAACACAGTTTTAATCTGCCAGGAAGTTTCATATCAGCGCACACTCCGCTGCAGAGTAAAAATCTCATTCTGGAGACAGCTTGTTGGTTGTCATGCACGCATTGAATGAAACGCTGTGGTTTGGACTTAGCTTATAGATTACATTATTGCTTTCATAGGTGACTCTGCCTTCGATGGGATAGGTAATGATTGTTACAGGACTAGAGTAGGTGGTGGTGGGAGTATGTATGGGACAGATCTTGCACCTTGGCCAATTACAGGGTTATAAGCCATGAGTTAAGGGGTTGGAACAGGTGTTGTGTATCTCTAGCCAGAAGCCAGTCCCACATTGTGTTCGTGCTTCTATTCGTGGCTCATGGAATCGCCCCAAGGGTCTTGCCATCAAATTATCCATCTCCAGATGCAACCCCTCATTCCACAATGTCGTCCTTCAGATTCCGCCAATCCTCAACTGTCACTGACATTGTCCTGGAAAACCATAACAACCAATTCCAAACCTCCTTTCAGTACCTTCTCCTGATCCACTAAATTATCCTGCTATGCAATTACAAATTCCTGGAACCCATAACACACATTGACACTTGTGGCCTCTGGGAACTAGAGCAATATGCACAACGCCACCTCAGAAAACTCTCAGGCCTGCTCACTTCCTACTTCCTCCTTTGAGTACAACTGCCCACCATGCCTGCAATAAGCTCCAAACATCCCCTATGTCCTTTCATGCCTGACAAACCATGCCTCACAGGCCTACTATATTTACCCCTACTACTAAGTCTTCTTCTCACCTTCACACAGAGTCCACAACCTAAACATATCCGACACACAAACCTTTCCTCTAGTACCCTTAGCCCCTCAGAAACATCAGTGCATTCCAAAGGCCTCACATTTTGCCCTACGCTCAAAAACAAACTTGCAGGCCTTGTTAAAACCTTCTCTCCTTCAGCGTGTCCCTACAGTGGAAATACAGTTTCGACACCAACCCTACCACTCATATTCAACTAAAGACCATTGTTGAATCCTACCTGACAGTTCACTACTCAATCCAAATGTGATCAACCCACTGCTTCCAAATCACCCTCTGTTGACTTTCCAAAAGATCTTAATCTCGAACCTTGCCCCACCATCATTCCCAAACTCCCTCAACATACAAACACACCTTATATCTGCAGGGTAAGTAGCAGTCCACCATTTAACAACACAACCCTACCTTATAATTGTAACTGTGGGCAAAGGCTGCACCACTGTTGTTTTGAACTGCAAGGATTACCTGGCTGAAGGACTCCAATAGCTGACAATACATTCACCTAAAACCCTTGACGCAATTACATCATATCCAGAAATCGAGCAGGATCTCCAGTCACTCCTCATATCCTTAGTCCTATCTCTGAACCTCTCCCAGAAGTCCATCTTTCTGTTCATCCCTGCCACTCACCACACTCCTACCATCTACATATTTCTTAATGTGCATGAACGCAACCACCTAGGACGCCCATTGTGGCCAGTTACTGTGCCTCCACCGTGAGAATCTCAACTGTCTTAGATGAACATCTTCTTCCGGGAACCTAGCCTCCTATGTAAATGATAGCAACCATTTCCTCCGCCGACGCTCCACGGTTCTTCCCCCTTTACCACAGGCGACATAGCTCGTCCTATAGATGCCACCTTCCTTTACGTTACCAACCCTCACGCACTTGGCCTAATTGCTATTTAACACTACCTTTCCCTACGCTCGACAGATTACAAACTTACGCACTTCCAGATCGAAGTTACCATGTATATCCTCATCCACAATTTCTTATCCTTTGAAAGCATTACCTAGAAACACATCTGGGACACAGCTATGGGCATCTGCAAGGGACCACCCTATGACAACCTATTCACAGGTCACCTAATGAAATCATTCCTGAACATCCAAATCCTGAACCCCTCATTTGCTTCAAATTCACTGATCGATCTCTGCAATCTGGGTTCAAGGTGAGAACACCCTATCCAGATTCCTCCAGAACAGCACCTGCTTCTCCTGGTCCTACTCAACCCAACAAGCCACTTCCTAGATATTTACGTCCACCTCAAAGATGGGTACATCAGTACCTCTATCCATATAAAACATACAGACCACCAGCAAAACCTCCACTTCGACAGATGCCACCCATTCCATACCAACAACTCACTTCTATACAACCTAACCTGCAGTGGTCATTGAATCTGCAGTGACGATCGATCCCTCTCGAAATATACCAACAAACTCACTGAAGCCTTCGCAGACCATAATTATAACACCAATCCCGTAGAAAAACAAAGCTCCCTTGCCTTATCATTCAAATCTCCCACCACCTCCCAATGTCTCGACTTTATCTTGTAACTCCTTACCATCCAGGACTTGAGCAACTGAACTACATTCTCCACTTCGGTTTCGACTACCTCTCGTTGTGTCCTGAAATGGGAATGTCCTTTTTACTATCCTTCCCACCCCTCCCACATGCGTATTCCACCATCCACTTAACGTAATATACTCGTTCATCCCTACACAATACCTGCTCCGATAAATCATATCACTGTAATAGACCTAGATGCAAGGCGAGTCTCATATTTCCCCCTCACCATACTCCAGTTCGTTCACAAATATCACCTATCACATTGTAGACAGTACTGTCTGTGAAACCAGTAATTTCATCTTCATGCTAAGCAGCAACCACTGTGCTGCATGCCTTGTGGGCATGACAACCAACAATCTGTCTCTTCGCATGAGTTTCCACCATCAAACTGTGGCCAAGAAACAAGTGGAAAACCCTACTTCTGAGCAACTTGCCCAGCATGTCACCCTTCGTTAGTCATTGTCCTCACCCATCCCGCCCCTTATCAGTTCCCATTCCAGCACTCCAGAACGCTCATTACACCAACACACCAAGTCTTTCTACTTCTCTCCTTTTCCACTACCCCCAGCGCCCCACATATACCCTGCCCTTCATCTAACCTCCCGATCGCACATAGCTGCATTACCCTCTTTCCACCTTGCCCCTGCACGCTTCCCATGAGCACTTCACTGTCCCCCCGCCCCTAACGTACTCTCCAACCCCCTCCACACTCCAGCCTCCTCCTTACCTACAAAAAACTTCTGCTCTCATCATGCTCTGGTTCTGTTGCTTGCACTGTGAATCAGGTGCCAGAGACTGCAGTTATGTGTGTGTGTGTGTGTTACATCTCCATGAGTATGTGTGTGTGAGTGTGCGCGTTTCTATCTGTTTCTGGCAAAAGCCATACTGGCTAAAAGAATATTTGTTGTGCTTATCTGTGACTTAACACCTGCACTTTACGGTGAGTAGCAACCTTAATTTTCATGATATTGTTACATTCCATCCAGGAATTTCCACTGTTGATATCTGCCTGACAGCTTTTCTCTGATCCTAACCCAGTGCTGTTTTTTGTTAGTATTTTCTAATGCATTACCACGCTCAACGTCTGTCTACTATTTTCTAATGTCCGTCCTTCTTTCTCTTCTTTACTGTGTTTTTCTTGTCTCCTTACAAACCGCAGTGCCCCCTCTGTCCACAGGCCACACTGTATCACCGGTCTCGACCACGCCTAATAGATGGCTACAAGACCAGGATGATTGTTGGTGCAGCATCTTGTGAACCATATTATTCCCACCGATATCTTTAATCTTGCACCTTCAAAATGATCACTCTCAATGGGTCATTCTCCAATATTTTCACACGTTATATCCAGCAACTTTCCAGTGCTAAACGATATTCTACCTCATCCTACGAACCCTTCCCCAGCCGTCAAACTTTTTCCGTTCTATCCCTGGCCTCACCCACTAACTCCAACTGATTTAGTCACACCTGCAGTCCCCCTTCTTCACACTTATCCACCTTCAGACCTGCTACCCACACTAATATACTTATTTTATTGTATATATCTTCTCTTTAATTTAATTGTTACGTCACGCCAACTTTAGCGACTTCCTGCTATTCGCTAGCGTCGACTACCTTATATATCGTCTTTTTGACCATTCCTTTATGTGTTTCAACCTCCTCGTGGTAACTGCGACTCCACGAAATTTTATCGACTTTCTGCTATTCGCTGTCGTCGTCCACCTTACATATCGTCTTTCGTGGCTCTTAGTTATCAGTTTTACCCTTTTCGTGTTTTCTCCCATGTATCGGAGTGAATTTTCACGAAATTTTCCGCCGTAATTCTACGTTACTTACCTTCTTTTTCGCATTCTTTCCACCACCAAGAATCCTTGCTCCCTCAGTCTGCGTCAGTACAGACAACGTTTCTTATACTTTGCCAAAAGTCAGTCCCTCCTACAATTCCTATGTTGTCACTCGCTTATGGAATCGCCCCAACTGGCCCTACAATCAACTTACCCACCTCCAGGTGCCAGCCACCCTCCCACAATGTCCTCCATCTCTTCAGACTCCGCCAGTACTTAACCCTAACCAACCTAGTCCTGGAAAACCATATCAACCAACACAAGACGTTCTTGCAATACCTTCTCAGCAACCACAAAATACCCCTGCTCTGTAAACCCAAATTCCAGGAACGAATAACACAAATTGAAGCTGTTGAGCGCATTGAACTAATGCAACATTCACAAGACGCCTCAAAAATTCCTCCACTCTTCTCATTTCCTGCTCCCACGTTGTAGTACCAATGACCACCACCTGTATAACACCCTCCAAACCATCCCACGTCTCCTCATAGCTCACAAATCCTGTCTTGCTGACCTACTACAGTTACTCCATCCTCCAAAATTCCCTCCCACTACCTAACAGAACCCAGAAAACAAACAGACCGGAACACAGCCACAGAAATGTCCGTCATTTCCATAGGCGTTCCCTATGCCCCACTCCAAAATTCCGTCATGGAGGTCTTGTTAAAGATCAATTCTCCTTTTCTCAGTTCCCTACAGTGGAAACGCTTTTTCGCCACCTCCCTTAATAATTACATTCAATCAAAGACCAATTTTGAATCCTGCCTGACTCAGTTCACTTCTCCACCCAACAATTATCCACCCCCGCTGCCTCCAAACCAACCCACTTAACATCAAAAAGTGCCTCACAATCATTCCTCAAATACCAGGGCATGCAAATTAGCCTTACATCCGCAGACAGAATAGCAGTCCACTATCTAAAAACTGATCTTGACGTTATAATACTACTGTTGTTTTCAACTGCAAGAACTACCTGGCAGAAGGATTCCACCAGCTGTCAGGTACATCCACACACAAATCCTGCCGCAATGGCCCCATTCCAAAAATCCAGCAGACAATCCAGTCACTCCTCAAGTGCTTAGCCCCTTCCCTGAACCTCTCCCCATAGTCCAATTCTGTGCTTATCGCCACCAGTTCCTTCACCCCGACCTTTTACATGCTTTCCAAAGTCCACAGACCTAACCAAACCACCCAGGATACCAAATTGTGGCCAGTTACTGTTCCTCCACCGAGAGAGCCTCTGCTCTCATAGACCAACACCTTCAAACTATTACCCACTACCTTCTCTTATGTAAGATACTAACCCTCCACCAACTCCCCACAGTTGAGCTCTCTTTACTACATGGTGCCCTGCTCGTCACTGTTGATGCCACCTCACTTTATACTAACATCTGTAATGCCCAAGGCAATACCACTATTGAACGCTGCCTCTCCCAACGCTTAATGGATTCCAAACCAATAACGTTCTTCCTTGTCGCCATGACCACCTATATCCTTACCCACAATTAGTTCTCCTTTGAAGGCATTACCTACACACAAATCTGTAGCACACCTATGGGCACCTGCATGGGGCCATACTGTGCTACCCTTTTCATAGGTTATCTGGAGGAATCCTTCCCAAACACCCATAATCCTAAATGCCACACACTGTTCAGATTGACTGATGACATCCTTGCGATCTGGATCGAGGGTGAGGGCACTTCATGCACATTCCTCCAGAATAACAGCTCTCACCCTATTTGCTTCACCTGGTCCTACTCAACCCAACGAGCCACCTTCCTGGATGCTGACTTCCACCTCAAAGATGGGTACATCAGTACCTCTGTCATAAAACCCACTAACCACCAGCAGTACCTCCACCTCGACAGCTGCACCTGTTCCAAACCAAGAACTCACCTCCTCCTAGGCACCCCGAATGGTCCATATCGCAATGTACCAAGGGGCTCACTGAAGCCTTCACATACCATAATTATCCTTCCATACCTGTACAGGAACAAATCTCTCATGCCTTATCTTTGCAATGTTCCCACACCTCCTGAAGTCTCACTATCCAGCCACAGAGGAGCACCCCCTTCGTAACTCAGTGCCATCCAGGACTGGAGCAACTGAATCTCATTCCCCACCAGGGTTTGAATACCTCTCATCGTGCCCTGAAACAAGAAATGTCGAGGCGATTGTCCTTCACACACTTCCAACAGTGGCAATCCGTTATCTATCGAACGTATACACTATAATAGCCCATCCCTAACTTAACATCTCCCAGTCCCTTACTTCATAGCTCACATCCTTAAAATAGACCTTGATGCAAGACCTGTGCCATACGTCACCACCTAGTCCAGTACAATCACAAATATCACCTCCTCCATAGACGATGAAGGCATGGCTACCTGTGAAACCAGTCATGTGATTTACGAGCTAAGGTGCAAGAACTGTGGTGCACTCTATGTGGGCATGACTACCAAGCTGTCTGTCCACATAATTGGCCACTGAAAAATTGTGACCAAGAAACAAATGGACCACCTGCTTGATGAGCTCATATCCCAACAACACACTTTAATTTAAATGACTGCCTGACAGCGTGTGCCATATGGATCCTCCCCAATAACACCAGATTTTCTGAATTTGTGCAGGTGAGAAGCTGCTCTGCAGTAAGTCTTATATTCCCATAACCCTCCTGGCCTCAACCTTCGCTAGTCATTGTCCTCACCCATCCAGCCTGGTCCCTGTTCCCATTCCAGCACTACAGAGCCGTCATTACACCACTGCACCCTGTCTTTTCACTTATCTCTTTTTCGCTGTCCCCCCCTTCCGCTCCCCCACCGACTCTTTCTCTTTAGCCACTGTCTAAAGTGCAGACTACAACAGATACTCTACCTCTTTCTACCTTGTACCGGCGTGCTCCCCAGCAGTATGTGACTATCCCCCACACCCACGCTACTATACCTCCCCCTCCCCCTCCCTGCTCCAGCCCTCTCCTTGCCCCTATCCAGTTGCCACTCCTAACATACACTGGTGCTGCTGCTCGCAGTGTGGCTTCAGCTGCCAGAGAGTGCAGTCATATGTTTGTGAGTTGCATCAGCGCGAGTGTGCGTGTGTGTGTGTGTGTGTGTGTGTGTGTGTGGAGTAATTTCGGTCTGAACCGGTGAGGGCTCTGGTCTGCTTGTGCCGGAGGTCTATTTATTACTTGAGGCTCCAGCAGTACAACCGCAGCTATCCCACCAGTTGAAGCATCTGTCCTGAGCGGACGATTAGGATTCGATTCGTTTAATGAAACGGGGACATACAATTCAAGGTTTGTTTCCCAAAAACAATTAATTAATTGTAATAAATTTCACTGTGGTTTACAAATTACAGTGACACAAACCAAAACAAGCAGCTTACAATATGAGGTAATAAAAATGTTATATGCCGGAGGTGAACGTTTACAATTTGATACATTAACAAATAATCATTGCGCATTAAACTACTTACTTTCAGCTAATACAGTTAAATTTTATAATGTGAAACACCAATGTATAATTTACAATAAAAAAATTTCAGTCGAAGTTACTACTTTCTATGCCTTCTTTAAAAGAGTGCTAAATTTCCAAACGGTATCTCATTTAAAAGTGCTCTAGAACCCTTAACACAGCAACACGTACATGACTGGGTCAAATAATAAATATATGTACGGCGAAGCCCAACATTCACTAACTTACAGAAAGTTTGCTGATTTCAACAGCGCAGAGCACATTGAAACTCTAGCTAATATGGGCCTCTTGCCGGTCAAAACATGTTACAACAGCTGCGACAGCGGGCAAACTTCCATAGGTAATAAAAGAATACAGGCCACCCAGCAATCTTACCAATATCAGTTGACACGAAGGAAGAAGAGTGGGAGGGAGGGGGGAGACATAAAAAATACCATACGCAAGTGCAATTGCCAAACATACTAATAAAAATACAGCATAAAAGGGTCTTGAATAATGACAAAATCCGAGTTAGGCCCGGCAATAAGGCACCTGAGCTCTAATAGCCAAAATAAGGTTGACAGATACCATTGTCTGACATCATCTTAGGGAAAACTGGCGCAACAAATAAATAAGAGTAAAAGAACAAGCAAATGTCAATGTCCAAGAATTTAAATACGATTAAGTACACACCAGGCTAAAACCAATTGCTAGCACCTTAATTGACACTACAAATAAATAAAGGTAAAGAACAGGCCCATCATTTTAAATAAAAATAGGTAAGCACAAGGCTAAAGGCAATTGCTAGCAACTTAACAAGCACACATAAAACTATCAAACTGCTGCCACATCACAAAACGGAACAGGCACGCGTGCAGTCCCCAGCAAGCCAGAAAACCAATAACGCACACTCCAGCAACCGAGCCAGCCTGGCAACAGTAATTTCAACTCAGAATCAGGGCACGTGAGCACACCGGGTCCACGCAAAAGACACACTGCCAAATAATTCCCACCAACAGAGACGGCTGCCTACCGAGCGGGAAAACAGGGGCGACAACCGGGTACACACCAGCAGAAAACTCGACACCCAGACTCCGGCTGAAACGGATTCAGGCAGAAAATATAAAAAACAGCTGAAGTAAGGTGAAACGAACCCCGTCACGCAGACCGGACAGAAAAAACACACAGAAATCCTGCCCTGCAGTCCTTACAACTCCTGGGTGCGGAAACCCAAGAGATATCGTGGCAACCTTTTCAGAGGCGGAGAAACTCGAGCGATCGCCTGCGGGGATCCATCAGTTGTCCACTACAGCACATCACCAACAGGCCACACCGCCCAATGGCCAAATCAACAAGGCCCGTCCTTAATGAGACCACACCTCCGTGCCGGGGCGGAAGGAAAAATACCACCAGCTCGATGCGAATCCTACTGCCGAGCCAAGCATATGCGCCCTCCCGCGAAAAACGCTCCAGCGGGCAGCAGCCACCACAGCGCCTGTGCAGGCCGAACCAGACGGAACCAGAAATACAAGTCGCTATCGATAGTACCGGATACGCAACGCAACAGAAAAATGGCACATGTCTGTATCACGAACAAGAGATTGGAGCCCAGAATCCCGGAAACAAGTGCATTGCTAAGGGCCAATTTCAAGGCTTTGAAGACAGCCAACTGAGTCTCGCCCAAACCAACGACACTCAATTTCTCCTTAGCTGGTTCAGACGTAGCACTAAGTACGCGAAGATGGACACAATCTTCCAGAAGATATTTGCTATGCCTATGAAACTGGCGATATTCTGGTTAACTGGTAGCTGATATATAGAGCTTGTGCGATACTGGTCAGTCTTGAACCGAGATGCTGAAACCATGTCTCCGAGAAACGATTTTCTCTCTTTACCAAAGTCACCATTCATGTTTTTCTGTGAGCCCAGCAGATCTTAATCCATTTAATACTTGCTCTGAGTGTGAAAAGTGCTCATCGAACATGGGACAATACATAACCACCATTCAAGTAATCGTATACGCATTGGAACTTCGAATTCCCCAACACGAAGTTCTACAAACGAGAGAGAACAGCAGCCCCGGTGGCCAAACTGACATCTTTTTCTTTAATTCATAAAGAATAAAGACGTTTGTTGAAGCATTGTGCAGCTACTGAACTACAACTGTGAAGAAAGTCATAAACTCATAATGGTTGTTGTCGGTACAGATGCCAGTCAGTGGTTTAGACTCCTATACCAACGGGAAGTTTTGGAAGCCTGGCAGGGGCACAGACCCAAAACCACCTTTTGATTTAACAACCGATAATCCACTAATGGCCATAAGCCGGTACTATTACGTTTTGGAACCAAAAATATGGCAGAGGCGTCCGGTAATGCCAAGTTCCTAATCACTTCATGTTTTACCAACTGACTCAGTACTTTGCGCAACTCACGCCTTTTAGGTGGGTGTAACGTATAACACGGGTGTGTAATGGGGTCCTGTTCGGTCAGGTGGCTGGTATATGGTGTTTTCCTGGTAACCCCCCCCCCCCCGCCTATTGGGGAGCACATACCTGGAAATTTACCATTCCCTCTCTGCAGCAGGTAAATGTCCGATCCCAAAATTACTCTCGTGACTGCCTACGCAAAACTTCCCCCCGTATCGTCTTACGTTTACAAAAGCCAAGCGTTTCATTTAGTCTACATTTCAATTGTATGTACCCCCACGCTAACCCCCCCCCCCCCCAAAAAAAAAAAAAAACCCAAAATACACTGAGAAAATTCTATAAAATTACATACCGAAAAAAATGCACCGTCAGTCCCCTGAACAATCTAAATTTCATGGGCCACATAAATTTACCTATCCATAACTTACATCGAACTTTCCATACAACCTGTTAAGGCTCCTCTGATATAGTACAACAAAAGTTTTTTCTTTGCTCCGGCTCTGCCAATCGCGCAAGCTTACTGTACCTTTTAAGACAGTTGTAACTACACTCCTGGAAAAGGAAAAAAGAACACATTGACACCGGTGTGTCACACTCACCATACTTGCTCCGAACACTGCGAGAGGGCTGTACAAGCAATGATCACACGCTCGGCACAGCGGACACACCAGGAACCGAGGTGTTGGCCGTCGAATGACGATAACTGCGCAGCATTTGTGCACCGCCGCCGTCAGTGTCAGCCAGTTTGCCGTGGCATACGGAGCTCCATCGCAGTCTTTAACACTGGTAGCATGCCGCGACAGCGTTGACGTGAACCGTATGTGCATTTGACGGACTTCGAGCGAGGGCGTATAGTGGGCATGCGGGAGGCCGGATGGACGTACCGCCGAATTGCTCAACACGTGGGGCGTGAGGTCTCCACAGTACATCGATGTTGTCGCCAGTGGTCGGCGGAAGGGACACGTGCCCGTCGACGTGGGACCGGACCGCAGCGACGCACGGATGCACGCCAAGACCGTAGGATCCTACGCAGTGCCGTAGGGGACCGCACCGCCACTTCCCAGCAAATTAGGGACACTGTTGCTCCTGTGGTATCGGCGAGGACCATTCGCAACCGTCTCCATGAAGCTGGGCTACGGTCCCGCACACCGTTAGGCCGTCTTCCGCTCACGCCCCAACATCGTGCAGCCCGCCTCCAGTGGTGTCGCGACAGGCGTGAATGGAGGGACGAATGAAGACGTGTCGTCTTCAGCGATGAGAGTCGCTTCTGCCTTGGTGCCAAGGATGGTCGTATGCGTGTTTGGCGCCGTGCAGGTGAGCGCCACAATCAGGACTGCATACGACCGAGGCACACAGGGCCAACACCCTGCATCATGGTGTGTAGAGCGATCTCCTACACTGGCCGTACACCACTTGTGATCGTCGAGGGGACACTGAATAGTGCACGGTACATCCAAACCGTCATCGAACCCATCGTTCTACCATTCTTAGACCGGCAAGGGAACTTGCTGTTCCAACAGGACAATGCACGTCCGCATGTATCCTGTGCCACCCAACGTGCTCTATAAGGTGTAAGTCAACTACCCTGGCCAGCAAGATCTCCGGATCTGTCCCCCATTGAGCATGTTTGTGACTGGATGAAGCGTCGTCTTACGCGGTCTGCACGTCCAGCACGAACGCTGGTCCAACTGAGGCGCTAGGTGGAAATGGCATGGCAAGCCGTTCCACAGGACTACATCGAGGATCTCCTCGATCGTCTCCACGGGAGAATAGCAGCCTGCATTGCTGCGAAAGGTGGATATACACTGTACTAATGCCAACATTGTGCATGCTTTGTTGCCTGTGTCTATGTGCCTGTGGTTCAGTCAGTGTGATCATGTGATGTATCTGACCCCAGGAATGTGTCAATAAAGTTTCCCCTACCTGGGACAATGAATTCACGGTGTTCTTATTTAAATATCCAGCAGTGTAGATATCGAAGTGGTGCTATACAAATCAACTAATGCACACCCTGATTCCATTTCTGAATGTGCACAGATAAATGGCAAGTTGGCCAACATTTACAACACACACCTTCCGGCACCCATGAGGCGGTCCTGTCTTCCTATATCCTGGTCTGGGCTTCTTGTGTCAGGAATTATCGCCGCGTTCCCGGATACTGGGTAGTGCCTGTCTAGTTACTCCAAACTATCACAATTAAAACATAGTCTTGTTGCTGTTGCCTCTCCCACTAATTAATTCATACCCCTTCTGACGGCGTCAGCCTCCCACCGACCTCATTCCCCTACTTAACATTCTCAGTAGCAGTTACCACATGGTCATGGTCCAAAAACGTCTTAAGACTATCAGGAAACTAAATGACTGCTTAATTTAGAGGTCGCAAGGCTTCCAACACGCTTGTGATCGAATCTGTCTTAGAAATATCCAAAAAGATGGCTACCCTTTCCACTTGCATACGTTTGATGTATTTTGGTATACTTTACTCCCCTCCTTGTGCCTTATAAAATACTTATCATTTAGGTTTTACGCCTTCGCACATCTGAGCAACCCTCCAGAATGAGACCGATGAGCTCGTAGTTTGGTCTCTTCCCCCAAACAACCTAACCCAACCCTGCAGAATCTTAGTGCGCACAGAAATCAAGGATGCTCCTTCTTCCAACGCCTATGTCATCAAACGACAATACCTGCATTCTGCTTCATCCTCTACTTGCAACACTGCGGCTTATTCTTCTGGCTTAACACAGCTGTAATATTTCTTTAATATGGGGAACAGCTCGGACTAAAGGAACCTGACTGCCACTGAAAATAGACAATAAGGGTTGCGAAAGTTTAACAAAAGGATGGCAAGCGCAAGTCTGTGCTATCGGAGGTTCTATCCGCCCTTCGCCTGCAACCCCTTCTTCTTGCCACTTCAAATTACGAAGAAGGCGCTGAACTAAAGTAATTTCTTGCTCAAGAGCCTGTGGCGCAGAGGTCATCTTACGATCATGCTCAACCGAACAAAGATCACTACCCCTGTTTACTACATGATCTATTAGAGCGTGTGAAGTCCTTACGTTACCTAGGTTTAAGTACCTGTAAGTTGTAGGGGACTTGTGAGCTCAGATGTTAAGTCCCATAGTGCACACAGCCATTTGAACCATTTTTTTTTAATTTTGATTACACAATGCTCAAAATACTAAAATTTTAATCGGCTTATCTCGACTTCCCTGCTTGAATCGGCAGTAGCCACTTAAATTTACAAGTACATACAGTGTAAAATAAGATAAATTTGCCAATGGTCTAAAGACTGTTCAAGCTGACAAAACATGGAGCTCAACTCGGATCTTAGCCGCCTTTGAATTCACGATTTGGATGGGCAATAGCAGTTTGAATTTGAAGCCTACACAAGCAGTTAGAAATACTGAAATGCTCATTGTGCCTACTTTCTTAACGGCTTCAGCAGACGGATTTTAAGTTTATATCGGCTCTAATCGTTTAAAGTTCAAGAAAGAAGCAATTTTTTTTTCAAATCCGGTATTTGGCCACACATAACACCAAAAAATTGTTTTAAAGCAATTTCGCAACGTGGGGTAGCCTTGGGGTCTGTTGCACCTTGTCACGGTCCGCGCGGCTCCCCCCTTAGGAGATTCGAGTCCTCCCTCAGGCATGGATGTGAGTGTTGTCCTTAGTCTATGTTAGTTAGATTAGGTTCGATTAAGTAGTGTGTAGGCGTCGGGACCGTTGACCTCAGTAGTTTGGTCCCATAAGACCTTAACACAAATTTCCTATTTTTTAAAACAACTCCACGGCTCTAGCCACTAAAACTACGCAGCTCAACAATTTTCCTGAGCAATGACAGGGGCTTGGGAGTTTCAGTCCAAAGCACTAATGAAGTTAATCGTCTAATCATAGGCCTCGATCGACAGAGCACGTAAAAACCATACTTGCCTTAATCTGTGCCTTCAGTACTGACGACGCGGAACCCGCCGCCCCCGTACCACTCAATTCCAGCCAGTCACATGAAATACATAATCAGATATAAGGTTATCACTTTTCAGTTAATAAGCCCTTAATTCCTGAAAGCTTAAAGGTGGAAGTTTTTAAAAGTATCCAATGATAACAATTTAAAGATAGAGGAGCGCTTGGCGGCTAGACATAAACCATTTTAATGCCATCTAACGGCTGTGGTGGTTCTGCTACAACATGTTAAAGATGGCCCTAAGAACAATAACATCAAAGAATATTTCAATTAGGGGGATCCAGACACTCACATATAAACCAATATCTCACACACAAAATGTGTCGCTAGCAAAAGTTTAACTTTAAAAATATCAGTAATATGAACCCCTGGGATATGAATGCACCCACATGGCGTTTTACATGTTTTTAAGCACGCAATAAGTTTAAGTACAAAGGAAATGGGTACTCGATACAAAACAATATCAGCACATACGTACAAATCCTCTTAATTTTAGCCACAGTGCTTTACATTTGCTAACTAAGGCAAAACTCAGGAGCATACCTCAAGAATGACACTTTCTCACCGACGTGAATTTTGTGAAAAACAGTCGCGACAGTAGCGACAGTTGACAGTCACGTTCCCATGAATCTGGAAGTAGTAGTTCTCGTTCTGCACTTCCAAACCTACGGGGAAGAATGCGGCAGTGCCTGCTTGGTCCTCGCGAAGCAGCACCGCGCCAGGCCCCGCTGCCCTCTACGCCGGTTGGTTCTTTCGCGCCTTCCGCGACTCCACAACCCGACTCCGCGGCGGCGTGTCACGTGTCGTGTACTGACACGTCTGCTGCTCGCTCTGCTACCCTCCCTCCCCCCCCCCCCCCCCCTCTATCACGCACCACTCTACTCCTTAATACACCGTCGTCGCGAAATCACGTGCCCTCTATTCTCGCAGCCAGTGGAAAGAAAAAATGCGGTGCATTACTTTCTAGGCTCACCTCGTATATTGTCAACGTACTTGCGCATAGGACGCACATGCTAAGGAATGATTCTCATTTTTCTAGAATAAAGTGGTATATTAATCGTAGAGTTTTGTCTACAGATTATTTGGGTTTCCTGCTTCCGGCCATCGCAACTTCCCTTCTTCCTTGTTTGTGTTGGTGGTGACTCCCACAGTAGCTGACGCAGAATCTACTCTGCCTTCGCTCTTCGCCGCTCCGTCACAGCGCGTCACTAGTATTTCTCTATTTTCTCTCAGAGGCGCATCCTTACTGTTTGTGTTACTTATAATTTGTTGCGGCGCTCCTCTCATTAAAATGGCCTCTAACCCACATACTACACCACCTGCACCTAAGCCTCCAGTTGCTGCCGGCTTTCATCGATTGAAGTTTATTCAGTTTCAGAACCAACAAATTTCGCAGTTGACAACTGCCGCCCAGCAGCTCATTAATGCACAAGCAGCTGATACATGAACTACACCACAACAGCCAGCCGCAATTACGACCCCACATCCATGCATTCATCTGTTCTGATCTTTCAATGAAGAAGAAAAAAATTGGAATGAATGGTACGCTCAGTCCAACACTCATTGTGCTGCATGTCGCTTGCAAGGTACTGTGTCACTCGCTTATTTATTGGCAACTGCCGACACAGGCGTTAACGCCTCGATAAGAAGAATCATAAAAGAAGGTTGTATACGTGGAAGAATCCTGGAGATACTAAAAGGTATGAGATAAATTATATAATGGTAAAACAGAGATTTAGGAACCAGGTTTTAAATTGTAGGACATTTCCAGGGGCAGATGTGGACTCTGATCACAATCTATTGGTTATGAACTGTAGATTAAAAATGAAGAAATTGAAAAAATGGTGGCAATGTAAGGATATGGGACTGGATAAACTGAAAGAACCAGAGGTTGTACAGAGTTTCAGGGAGAGCATAAGGGAACAATTGACTTTGATGGGGGAACGAAGTACACTAGAAGACGAATGGGTAGCTCTGAGGGATCACGTAGTGAAGGCAGCAGAGGATCAAGTAGGTAAAAAGACGAGGGCTAGTAGAAATCCTTGGGTAACAGAAGAATTTTTGAATTTACTTGATGAAAGGAGAAAATATAGAAATGCAGTAAATGAAGCAGGCAAAAAGGAATACAAACGTCTCAAAAATGAGACAAACAGGAATTTAATGGCTAAACAGGCATGGCTAGAGGACAAATGTAAGGATGTAAAGGCTTATCTCACTAGGGGTAAGATAGATACAGCCTACAGGAAATTAAAGTGACCTTTGGTGAAAAGAGAGCCACTTGTATGAATATCAAGAGCTCAGATGGAAACCCAGTTCTAAGCAAAGAAGGGAAAGCAGAAAGGTGGAAGGAGCATACAGAGGGTCTATACAAGGGCGATGTACTTGAGGACAATATTATGGAAATGGAAGAGGATGTAGATGAAGATGAAATGGGAGATACGATACTGCGTGAAGAGTTTGACAGAGCACTGAAAGACCTGAGTCGAAACAACGTCCCGGGAGTAGACAGCATTCAATTAGAACTACTGACGGCCTTGGGAGAGCCAGTCCTGACAAATCACTACCATCTGGTGAGCAAGATATACGAGACAGGAGAAATACCCTCAGACTTCAAAAAGAATATAATTATTCCAATTCCAAAGAAAGCAGGTGTTGCCAGATGTGAAAATTACCGAACTATTAGTTTAATAAGTCACAGATGCAAAATAATAAGACGAATTCTTTACACACGAATGGAAAAACTGGTAGAAGCCGACCTCGGGGAAGATCAGTTTGGATTCCGTAGAAATGTTGGAACACATGAGGCAATACTAACCTTACGATTTACCTTCGAAGAAAGATTAAGGAAAGGCAAACCTACGTTTCTAGCATTTGTAGACTTAGGGAAAGCTTTTAACAATGTTGTCTGGAATACTCTCTTTCAAATTCTGAAGGTGGCAGGGGTAAAATACAGGGAGCTCAAGGCTATTTACAATTTGTACAGAAACCAGATGGCAGTTATAAGAGACGAGGGTCATGAAAGGAGTGGTTGGGAAGGGAGTGAGAAAGGGTTGCAGCCTCTCCCGGATGTTATTCAATCTGTATATTGAGCAAGCAGTAAAGGAAACAAAAGAAAAATTTGGAATAGGTATTTAAATCCATGGGGAAGAAATAAAAACATTGAGGTTCGCCGATGACATTGTAATTCTGTCAGAGACAGCAAAGGGCTTGGAAGAGAAGTTGAACGGAATGGACAGTGTCTTGAAAGGAGGATATAAGATGAACAGCAACAAAAGCAAAACAAGGATAATGGAATGTAATCGAATTAAGTTGGGTGATGCTGATGGAATTAGATTAGGAAATGAGACACTTAAAGTAGTAAACGACTTTTGCTATCTGGGCAGCAAAATAACTGACGATGGTCGAAGTAGAGAGGATATATAAAGTAGACTGGCAATGGCAAGGAAAGCGTTTCTGAAGAAGAGAAATTTGTTAACATCGAGTATAGATTTAAACGTCAGGAAGTCACTTCTGAAAGCATTTGTATGGAGTATAGCCATGTATGGAAGTGAAACATGACGACAAATAGTTTGGACAAGAAGCGAATAGAAGCTTTCGAAATGCGGTGCTACAGAAGAATGTTGAAGATTAGGTGGTTAGATCACGTAACTAATGACGAGGTACTGAATAGGATTGGGGAGAAGAGAATTTTGTGGCACAACTTGACTAGAAGAAGGGATGGGTTGGTAGGACATGTCCTGAGGCATGAATGGATCACAAATTTAGCGTTGGAGGCCAGCGCGGACGGTAAAAATCGTAGAGAGAGACCAAGAGATGAATACACTAAGCAGATTCAGAAGGATGTAGGTTGCAGTATGCACTGGGGGATGAAGGAGCTTGCACAGGATAGATTAGCATGGAGAGCTGCATAAAATCAGTCTCTGGACTGAAGATCCCAACAACAACAAGAAGTTATTCCCTCTACCAGGCACTTCATTGTGAATTGCAGAAAAATCACATAGATGTAGATGAATATTAGGCGGCATTTCCTAATTTGTGATCATTTCCTTTCCTGCCTACCTGTTATGAGCATCAGGTATAGGTTACTGCAGCTCGTTAAGAGTTCTTTCAGTTGAGCAAAAAAACCAAAACAGACATACCATCAGTTGGTCACTGACCTTCAGAAATTGATGCGACAGTGTCGTTTTCGGTATAGCGGTGGAACGTACTGCAGTGACGGCATGATTTGTGGTGTAATTATGTACAATAAGCTGCACAGTAGGATTAATGCACAAATTCTCAAATATTAGTATCCTACTGTGAAACAAGTGTAACAGACTGTTGAGCAGGAGGACGCGTATGACAGTGCTGTGAAAAACTTTGAAGTAGCTTCAATTTGCAGTGTGACCCAAAGTGACGAAATGGACTGCCTCGTGACCGACCGCCAGACGGAAATAGGCCACCACACCAGGGCTAGAGTAAATAAATGTCAACTCGTGCGTTTTTATGAAATAATGTCCTCAGTGCTTTTCCTTGCATAAAACATCAAATTGGCCTTTGCGGAACGTGGCTTGCTTTGCTTGTGGTTCTGTATGCTTGAAACAGAACACAAACTTTAGCCAACTCAGCTCCCATAAGCGCGAAGCACTTTCCCACTCAGTGAATGTAGTTTTTTTCTTGTTTGTGAACTTAGATATTGCCAGACCCTGCGTGGGCCTTCAGTTACATACTGCCGCTTTCGTTATATCGCTTAATCGTGCCAGTTACGAACAGTTTGCTGCGGCGCGGTTACTTTCTGTCCATTGCATGCACCTATCTGTGAACTCGTTGCAGCAGATCGCCATTAGGAAAGGAGAGCACAAACCTGCCGCACTGCAACTCGCATAAGGCTGCATGTAACGTAACTATTCCAAGAGTCGGGAATAGCTCTTAATTTAGAATTAATGGTGGAAATAGAGGCAAAACTTCGGTATATTCTGAATCTTGATAGTGTACACGTTCACTGCCAAGCCCGTGCTAATCATAACACATCACGCACAAACCCTTTAAGTCGCGTTAGCAAGTTTATGGTAATGTCTGTTCTCACACACAAAACTACTTAAAAAATCTGTTCTTTCTAAATAGCACACAGGTATAAGTATGTCTTCACTATAAAACACTTGTGAAACATGAGCACAACTGAAAGAAGCTAACATTAACTTACTTCCGAGCTCATGTTACACACGACCGTAGCATCTGAAGGCCAGACTCCGACCCCGTACACTGCTGTAAGCCCTCTCTGTCTCCAAGAGAAATGTCGCGTGAAGAATACTAATTTATGATTGGTCAGTTTTATTTAAGGCCAATAGAAAAAACATTATTCTCCCGCGTTAGTCCGCAATTTTCATGACTAACCAATCAACGAATAACACACTTTCGAACTGTACTTTTCCCGGAAATAATATTTAACATTCTGAGACTTTGTTTATACTTTACGTTATTAACTATTTTCGTCTGCACTCGAATTAGCTTTCCTTCTACCATAGACTTACTTGACGTATTATGATACAAAATTCCCCGTCGTCTGCATTCACACTGTCTTAAAATATTTCTCACGATAGGTCGTAAGCGTTTATCAGTAGAATCATGAACTACATATTTACTTTAGGCTACATTCACGTATCATTCACACAACTAAAAGCATATACAAGACTGTAGGAACATAAATAAACAAAAAAGCCTTCAACAGAAAAATTCGCAAGATCATACTCTTCACCTGTATCTTGAATGTCTTGAGAGCTACTGTACTCTGGTGGATAGATTGGCTCCGAGGACTATGGGACTTAACTGCTGTGGTCATCAGTCCCCTAGAACTTAGAACTACTTAAACCTAACTAACCTAAGGACAACACACACATCCATGCCCGAGGCAGGATTCGAACCTGCGACCGTAGCGGTCACGCGGCTCCAGACTGTAGCGCCTAGAACCGCATGGCCACTCCGGCCGGCTGGTGGATAGATATTAGAACTATATACAAGACTGAACCCGCTTCAGGCCATCTGTCACTGTGCACGCATGAGTCATTCTCCCAATACACAGGCTGTAGACAGGAGTGATATAAAGCGACACGCCTCGGTGGGCTCGCCACTGTTGACAAAATGTTCTATAAAACTTACTGTGAGAAAGGTGCAAGCGAACTTAAAGAATGGCAAAAGAATGATTGTTATTATTTCTATCCAGCTAGTCAATGGGCTTTCCCCTTAGCAATCTTCCCACGCCTTCAGGAAGACTTCCTCTTTTTGTTGACTTTATATCCACTGTGAATCCACAAACAGTATTTGTCAATCCCCCGTTGGCTCGTCCTAAGGAATTAATTGTCAAGCTTGGTGCAGGCCACTACTTTTCAAAAATTGACTTTTGTGATAGGTATTTGCAAATTCCGGTGGATGAGCAGGTTTGTGCTCAACAGACATTTTTGTGCTTATCCTTTGGCAGCGCTGTCGCGTCTACCATATACCAACGCTACTTAGAACAGCTTATAGCAAAAGTTCCGTTCTGTTCATATTTATTATACGATACTGTGGTGTCACGACACAGACCGGAGTAACATACCACTAGCCTTCGTATGCTTTTTCAAGTGTCCCGGGGTCAAATGTGACTTTTTTCAGTCGCAAATTCGTTACTTAGACTATGTTCTTAATACCCAGGGTGTTTATCCCCTTCTCTTACATTTTACGACCATCCGGGACCTTCGTGCTCATCTGAACGTGACGGAATTGCAGTCTGTTTTCGGGACGTTGAGATTTTTTATTCAGTTTATATCTAAATCAGCCCAGGTCGTGGTTCCGTTGCATCGTTTACGGCGGAAGAGTGTGCCTTTGGTTTGGACCAAAGAGAGCCAGGTTGCATTCTAGAAACTCACAAATGCCTTGTTGAGTCACACATGTCTTGTTCATTTCGATCCCACGAAGGCAGTGGATTTCACAGTGGATGTTTCTCCGTACAGAACCTGAGCTGTGGTCTCGCACAGTTTACGTTCACAGGACACGGGGATTTCTTTCACCACCAAGTTATTGACCATTATGTATTAGGTCGGAATTTCTACCAACTGACGGACCATGAGCCACTTCAGTCATTGTTCCTTCCGCCCAAATCAGTTCTGTCACGTACGGTTCTGAAGTTGAAATGGTTGGCTTTGTTATTGACGCAGCACCCGTACGAAATATTGTACAGGGTAACGTAGAAGCATGCAAATGTTGACGCCCTCTCTCACCTTACTGTTGGTCCTGAGTTCGCTTTCGATTTGTCAGTTCGATGCACAGAACTTCTACAGACTTCTCCACTGAGCTACAGGAAAATAGCACAGGCCACAGACACATACGATGACTGGAACCTTTTGTTGCCTTACATCCGTACTGCTTGGTCTTGTTCAATGAAAAACATTCACAATTCATTTGTGCGCCGATAATTTGCTCGTCCACATAGCCTCTCCCAGCACTTTGTGATTTTATTGCAAATGTAACTCTGAGCAATGGCGTGTGCTCGTTTCAAAAGTCTTGCAAAAAAAGATGTGTTGCGATTGGTACACCAAAGAGATTGGGGAATTCTTCGCAGAAAAGAATTAGTTCGTCGGCACTGCACTTAGCCGAGCATGCACGCCCACATTCAACAGATGGCGCCACAACGTCGCGCCTGTACTGAAAACGTTTCCAGTTTTAGTCGTAGGGGCAAAGAGTGCATACTGACTTTGGTGGTCCCTTTCAGAACAGTCGTTGGCTTAATTGTTGTGGATTATTTTAGCAAATATCTGTCTGCAGTGCCCATGAACTCGATGATGTCACGTAGTGGTGTTCAGGTTCTGTCATCTATTTGCTTGAAGGCCGCTCTTCCTCGCAACGTACTGTTCCCAGTCCCTCGACTATCCATCCTCGGCAGGAAATTTTACAATGACGGCGCCACCGTACGCTGCGCCCACCTATCCGCCACAGCATACGGCGCCTCCCACGATCCGCAACAGTAATACTGCTGTTCTTTACAGACTGGTCGCACCAGGAGCTGAGAGAGAGGAAAGATTCATCGAAATTTGAGCGCTTGGATGTACTTAACGTCTTGTTGGGTTGTTGCGCCACCGTCAGAACCAGAAGAGAGTAATCCACTAAATTGAAAGTCCAATTTATACATTGTGTTCGAACATTATCCACTACCGGTCTATTGACACACAGTAAACAAGGGTTTAGAGAACATCGTTCTAGTGGAACACAACTAGCTCTTAACTCGCACGAAGTGTTGTGTGGTATTGACAGGCGATTTCAGATTGATTCCGCATTTCTATATCTCTAAAAGGCTTTTGACAATTTACTCCACAAGTGGCCTCCGGGGAAATTGCGTGCGTGTGGAATATTGTCTCAGTTATGTGACCTGATTTGTGATTTCCTGTCAGAGAGGTCACAGTTTGTAGTAACTGACGCAACGTCGTCGAGTAAAACAGAAGTGATTTCTGCCGTTCTCCAAGGTAGTGTTATAGGCCCTTGGCTGTTCCTTATCTACATAAACACCGGCCGTAGTGGCCGAGCGGTTCTAGGAGCTACATTCAGGAACCGCGCGACCGCTACGGTACAGGTTCGATTCCTGCCTCGGGCATGGATGTGTGTGACGTCCTTAGGTTAGTTAGTTTTAAGTAGTTCTAAGTTCTAGGGGACTGATGACCTCAACATTTGTCGCATAGTGCTCAGAGCCATTTGAACCAGTTTTTCATATACATAAACGATTTGGGAGACAATCTGAGCAGCCGCCTTCGGTTACTTCCAGATGACGCTGTCGTTTATTGACTAGTAAAGTCATCAGATTATCAAAACAAATAGCAAAATGATTTATCTGCATGGTCCGAAAATTGACAATAGCAATAGTGTGAGATCAACTACATGAGTGCAAAAATAAATCCAATAAATATGGGTTACATGAGAAATCAGTCAAAACTAAAGACCATAAATTCAACAAAATACTTAGGAATTAGAATTATAAACGACTTAAATTGGAAGGAACAGATAGAAAACGTTGTGGGGAAGAAAACCAAAACTGCGTTTTGTGGCGGGACACTTATAAAATGGAACAGATGTACTAATGAGGCTGCTTACAGTACACTTGTCCGTCCTCTTTTAGAAAACTGTGCTGTTTGGGATCCTTACCAGAGATGACTGACGGAGTACGTCGAAAAAGTTTAAAGAAGAAAACCACTTTTTGTATTATCACGAAATAGGGGGGAGAGTGACCCACTGAAATGATACAGCATTTGGGGTGGACATCTTTAAAACAAAGGCGTTTTTCGTTGCGGCAGAATCTTCTCACGAAATTCCAATCACCGTGTTTGTCCTCCGAATGCGAAAATATTTTCTTCAGGCTGACCTACACATGGAGGAACGATCACTGTCAGAGGTGTTCGTTTCTTTCAAGATCTATACGAAATTGGAATAACAGAAAATTGTGTAGGTGATGTGATTTACGGAGTATCCATGTAGATGTAGGTTCTTACTTGTCGGTTGAGAGATTCTTCCGCAGATTTTCTGTCCTCAGATTCGCATCCTCCCCACGGAACCGATGGAGCTGGACCCTTCGCCTTCGCCGCCGCAGCATCTCAACTTCGGAATAACTTCGGGACGCTTGTCCCGGCGCGCGCCCTGGGCCCGGCGCCATCTCCGTCGTCATCGCTGGCCTCTCCATTTCTCGTCGGACGGGCTCAGAGAGAGAGAAGGTGGGCGCCCTTTCTGGGTTTTCCGCCCGACGTTCCCCTCGGAGGGCAGGACGGATATCTCGGCGCGCCTGGGGAATCGGCGTCGATCCCAGTTACGGCTGCCGGCTCCTCACGCCACCAGCTTCCTGGCTTCTCCTCCGTTATAAGATGGCTCCTCACCCGACAACGGTGCGGCGTTCCTTTTTCTTTGGGAGGGGTTGGGGCAGGAATTTGCAGTCCTAAAGCATCTAGTCAGTGCAAACCGTCCAACGCAACGCCGCGATACGGCGTCAAGAATGATCCGATCTGGGCGCCAATGGAAAGTGAGGGCACTGCCATACCTCCAGGAAGACTGAGTTCAGCGTCTCCCATCAACGCCGATTTAAACGACCGCCCGTCGCTGATCACCCCAGTTCGGCCGCAGTCTACGAGAGTATCAGTACTGAGTATTGTCTGCCCTGGTAGCTGAAGGGTCAGCGATACGGATTGCCGTCCTATAGGCCCCGGTTCGGGGATTTTCGTCGGTCATGGACTGGGATTTGTGTTGTGTTCATCATTATTTCATCCCCATCCGGCGCGCAGGTCGCCGAATGTGGCGTCGAATGTAATAAGACCTGCACCAAGGCGGCGGGACCTGCCCCGTAAGGAGCCTCCCGGCCAATGATGCCAAACGCTAAGGTACTGAGTATTAGGGAGACGATTCTTAGCTTGCAGTTCTGCGTGTAGTAATAGACTGTCACAGTACTTGTGTATAGGAAGCACAACAAGTTTAGTAGTAGTTCTCTTCTTTGTAGAAAATGTGTTATAAAAATGTTAAAATTTAATGTGACGATCAAATTTTGGATTCGTGCCAACGACCACCTCAACTGCTCTTCTTTATAGTTTGTGTTGTCGCTGACTCCCACACTAACCGATACAACATAAAAACCTACAACCTCATAATCTACTGCGTATTTTTCTGCAAATTTGTGATATTTCGTGCTATAATGATCCATGCCGTAGGGTGTAATTCAGCATGTTACATGTGATGCTGCTGCGCCAGCATGCCCTAGTGTCCTAGAATTTTTGTTTCCCACATTTCCTGGAGAGACTTTTCGATTCCGGATAGCCACTGCTCATTTTTTTCACGTCACGGGCTCAGCGGAATGAAGCTCTTTAAGTCATTCCAGCAGTGGATCACCTTCTCTATCGTGTAGACTAGTTTGCATCATTTTACCTTTCGCAAGAATATATAATAAAAATGAAAGAAATCTACAAACAAGTGTTGATGAAATGAAACCTTTTATAAGAACAGAAGCTAAAAAATGAAATGTTTAGGATACCGACACCTAACAGAAATTTCCCTTTTCAGGGCAGCTGAAACGATGAAGGCATTAAAGAAACCTAGTTCACTCGCAAACATCTCATATTCAATCGTGGAACACCCACAGCCTTTTCCGGGTATAACATTGGGCAGGACGGGCGATGTCTGACTAAACCATCCTCACGTTATTAATTATTCTAAAAATGTAAAGAATTTTACTGTCTATAACATTCAGTAACTAGTGCAAACCGACCAACGCAACGCCGCGAAACGGCTTCAAGAATGCACTGATCTGTGCGCCAATGGAAAGAGAGGTCATCGCCACATCTCCAAAAAGGCACAGCAATATGCAGTGCAGTGCATCCGTGAAGTCATAATGTAGTTTTAATTGGACACAGACCGGTAATGACACAAGATGTAAGTGTGAAACAAGATGGAAATTAAACTGTCAAAGCGGACATACCTCTTTAGCGCAGTTCGATGTGGCTTCCATTATTTTCCCTACATCCCTCTACTTCTTCCCATACACATGTAATGACATATGGGTCAACACAGTGAACAGCGTCTGTGATTCTCTGTTGTAAATGATTACTGTCTTTGATACGCTCTCTGTACACACGTTGCTTCACGTATCTGCCAAAGTAAAAGTATAATTACGTTAGGTCCGGGGATCGTGGCGGCTATAAGTTAAGACCACTCTGTCATGTCCACTTGTGGAGATATTTTATATCCAGAAACTTGCGAACATTTTTGGTGTCGTGTGCAGAAACGCAGTCTTCTCGAACCACAACACTTTCGTGAAATTTGGGCACTGCATAAAACTGCCACACGCAAGATGCTCTTTGATGTCTGTATTCCGCAAAGAAAAATGGACCTATAGCTTTATAATGCGTGAGAAAACACCACTCATTCACCTTACAGGTGTTACGCTCTTACTCAATGTAGTCACAAGAATCTGGAGAAGCCCTCATTCTGACGTTACGGCGACGAACACGACCACAAACATGGTATGTGGCTTCAGTGCTAATCGCAATCTTCTTCGTAAATCGTTCATCATAGATGAAATAATTAGGCACATCTGCAAGAAACTCGAAGCGATTGGGTCCAACAGTTTAATAACGTGCAAAAACTGCAAATTGTAACCCTAAAACGGAGACGTTTCTTTTAAAACCTTAAGCACAACAGAGTTTTTACGCCTAGTTCTTAGGTTCATTTTTTTTTTGGGGGGGGGGGTGGGAGTCTCAGATAGCTATCCCTTACAGCTTGTATTGACTCGTCATCTACCGAAAGCCTATCGGATCGATATATATCCAGAAAACTGCCGGGATGCTTTAACTGCTTATGTCGGCGATCAATTTTATTTCTGTCTAATGGCTCTTCGTTGCACAGATGACTATATTCACGTTGAACCTTGGTCACGGATTCGAATTTGGCAAATCACAGAACACATTCTGTACCGTCCGCATCTCGTCTAACTTTGTCTGATCCGCAGCTGCCACACGGTTCGTTGTGTAACAACAACACCTATGTACATATCATTGAACGTTATACTACAGAATCTCTTTGAGATTCTGTCAAATGTAGCTTTCATTTCGCTTACGTTGGCCACAACAAACGTTAGTAACTGTATCATGACTTAAGCGACGCACTGTATTAGAAAGCACTTAAATATGCAGAACTCTAAATGCCAGTTTTTGCATAAAAGACAACATTATGTCTAAAAACGACAAAAAATGCAGAAAGTTGCACGAGCTGCTTTATAGCGCTCCGTACTTCGCATTGTGATTCTAAAATCGGTCACTGCACTGACATGCCGACCAAAAAAACATCACGTGTTCTTAGTTACACTGCCCTTTGGAAACGACACTTTCCCTACTGTAATCTTTCGTATTTTTTCCTTTAACCTCTAGTAGGTACATGTTTCGTCAAGCAAGACAGTAATAGCCCTATCACATTCTCCTTCAGTTTCGTTATCTGCTGTAGACAGTCATTTGCATATCATAAATAAGAACAGAACATTACGGAAACTTATCACAGGAGCCTCCGTAATTATCGGCCGCAGGGATATTTGTCAACGGCGCATAAAAATTTATTAAACCAGGCACGTCTCTGGTTCTTTGTCGTTATAGTATATGTTTTATACATAACTAGCTGTCAATGATTTTGTTATTCAGTACTAGATTTATGTAAGTTAGCATGAAAGCAGTAACACATCATCCACGATCAATAGTTAGCCACCGCTACGGCTTTGTCGTTGGCTTGTAGCAGGTCACTAAAACTGCAGGGCTCCGGCAGTAGTAGGCACATGAGCAGATGTGCCTCGTCTTGTACCTCTCCCCATCAGCAAAGAACGTCGTCGTCGTTAGTCAGCAGTCCCCACTTGCACGGATTAATTTTGCATCTGGGTACACCAGCCCTCAGCCTATTTAGTGTTCTCCACACTGTATAAGGAAGTTTGTTTCCAGGTGCCATTTGCTCTTTTGGTATTATCTGCAGTGCGGTTTGTTTAATCTCCCATTTACGGACTATATTATATTCCTGTGAACCGTCAACGATCTTGGTTCTTGCAATAAAGCTATTTCTACACTTAAGCCCCCGAGCCTGAGTGACGTGCTCATTCTGTGGGTGTCGAGAATCTGTTTCATTCTATGTTCTCTCAGCGTCTGCTGCCACCTGCCTTCTGATCTTGGATTGGGCAATTCCAGCAAGTAGGTACAAATTACCCGTTGGTGTGGGTCTGAGACAACCTGTAACAATTCGCATTGTCTCATTTACACTTACATCAACCTGTTTAGCATGTGCAGGTGCTTCCCATACTGGCGCTGCATAGTCTGCTGCAGAAACACACAGAGAAAGTGCTGATGTTCTCAGTACTGATGGTGGACTCCCCATTCATAGTTTGTCAGCCTGCGGATGATGTTATTCCTGGAGCAGACTTTAGCCTTGGTGTTTTGGAAATGCTGCTTGAAGGAAAGCGTTCTGTCAAGTACAACCCCAAGGTATTTAGGTGTTGGACAGTGCTTTAGCTTCTTACCTTGACATGTAACGTGGAGCTCAACTGCAGCATCTCTATTGCGCAGGTGGAAAGCACATACTTGGGTTTTGTCAGGGTTTCGCTTGAGGTGATTAGCGTCATAGTATTGAGCCAGTTCTTTAAGAGCTGTAGAGAGATTTCCAGATGTTGCATCAAAATTGGACCCTAAACCACCACAGCTGTGTCATCAGCATATACGAACAGTCTTGATCATGAGGTATATGTTGGTCATTAGTGTACACGTTATAAAGAATGGGAGAAAGTACACTTCCTTGTGGTAAGCCATTATTCTGCTGTCGCCATCTACAGTTCTTACCATTTAGGGAGACATAAAATCTTCGATTCTGCAGAAGACTATCAATAAGCGTCGTAAACATACAGTCCCCTGTGAGGTGATATAATTTGCGCAATAGCTTTCTGTGGTTTACGTGTCGTATGCAGCAGTAACATCTATAAAAGCTGCTCAAGTTATTAATTTTTTTTCAAACCCCTCTTCTATATGTTGCGTCAGATTAAGTATTTGCCCACAACTAGATCTTCATGGTTTGAAACCGGCTTGTTCCCATCTATAGTTTCTGCCACCCGGTTGAGAATCATCCGCTGCAGTATCTTATAGAGATGGCATAGAAGTGACACTGGTCTGTGCCGGCCGCGATGCTCTAGCGGTTCTAGGCGCTCTGTCCGGAACAGCGCGACTGCTACGCTCACAGGTTCGAATCCTGCCTGGGACATGGATGTGTGTGATGTCCTTAGGTTAGCTAGGTTTAAGTAGGTCTAAGTTCTAGGGGACTGATGACCACAGATGTTAAGTCCCATAGTGCTCAGAGCCATTTGAACCATTTGAACACTGGTCTGTAACTATTGGGGTCCTTTATCTCCTTGCCAGGTTTTAGTAAAGCCACCACTCTCGCCTGCCGCCATTGTTTTGGAATATTCAGCTCTTTAATACAGGTGTTCATCATTTGTAGTAACCAGTTTCTAGCTTTGGGCCCAAACTGTTTTATCTGCTCCGTTCTAAGGTCATCAGTTTCAGCGGCGTTATTCAGTTTCATACTCTGAATGGCGTCTTCCAGATCGGTTGCTGTGAATGAAGCATTGAAGAGTCCGTACTCTTTTTGTTCTTGGGGCATAAATCTTTCCCTTTCTCTATTGCCTTTGGATTTCACATTCTTCAGAAGATGGCTAGCAATCTGATTTGCTGTTACCCCGTTGTTCTTCTGCAAGTGGTAAGTTGGGTCCCCACTTAATCTTTTCAGTAATTTCCATACACGTCTGCTGTTTTGTTTCATGTCATGATTCTCGACTAGTTTGCACCACCGTGATCTCTTATCCTCAGCAATAGCCTGCATTAGTTCCTCCCTAGCCTCTATCGTATCTTCGCTGAAGGGGTCCTGAATGAACAGCTTTTGGTACCTGTCAAGTAAGACCTTGCTGCTGACGGTCAAGCCCTGGATGTACTGGCTACGGCAACCCCTTGGGATGTTTTTCCTTGAGATCCCTTTCACAAAATCGATAAATCTACCATTCTCATCTGGTGGACGAGGGATTATCTCAATCTCTTCGTCCAATTGCTCTATAAATTTCTGCCAGTCTGCCTTTTAGAAACTAAACCGCCTTCGCAAAGGCACCTCCTCTGGTTTAACCATGGCATTCACAACATAAACGACGGGTCTCTGTTGTGTACTTGGGATAGGTTCTTCAAAAAGCTTCATGCACCGTGCTGCCAACTTCCTACCCACAAAGATGTTGTCAGGATTATATCCCCTTCTCCATCTTCTGCTGTTGAACGATGCTGGCTGTTTTGGGTCATGAATGAGTTGTAGGTCGTTAGTGTCAGCCCAGGATTCAAGCTGTACACCATTCACATCAGTCTCATTATATCTCCATGCTTCACCATGGCAGTTGAAATCGCCCATGACAAAATTAATATGGTTATTTGTAAAATTGTGCCGGCCGCGGTGGTCTAGCGGTTCTAGGGGCTCAGTCCGGAACCGCGCGACTGCTACGGTCGCAGGTTCGAATCCTGCCTCGGGCATGGATGTGTGTGATGTTCTTAGGTTAGTTAGGTTTAAGTGGTTCTAAGTTCTAGGGGACTGATGACCACAGATGTTAAGTCCCATAGTGCTCAGAGCCATTTGAACCATTTTTTTTTTTTTGGAAAATAGTTTGGTTAATGGAAAACGAAATCCACATCTGGTGGTTTGTACACAGACGTCACAGAGAACTTCTGTGCGCGAATGGTAAGTACTTCAATGTTATTTACTTCTGTCATTGTGGCTGAAGTTACGTTGAGCCCGGGTCTGATGAAAATCGCGCTCCCATATTTATCGTGAGGTCTTTCAATAGCCAAATCCATTCCTGCTATTTTAGGTCTGTGGCTGGTGGCTCACCGGTGTGTTTCCTGCACCAACAATACGTCACATTTATGCTTACAGCACATGTCTGCTAATAAAACACTCTTATGATTAGAGAATCCCTCAATATTTATCGAGATCGTCACAAGGGGTGGTCTTGATAAAGGCCGTTGCATCTTGACGTTAATTTGGTTTTGGACTTTAACTTGATCCGGTGTTAGAAGGATTAGCCGGTGAAATGTTTCACCGTTTCCAGGGTACGCGCGATTGTGCCTGTATTCAGTCTTTAGGCTCACAATCTCCTAGGAGGCTCCTTCTTTGTACCCCTGTGGCATGCAGTTATGCAGGTACATGTAGCTGCATATATGAATACATTCTGCGAAATATGTTGCTAACAGTGTTAACAAAGGAGAAGTCATAATCCATGTTGTGGTTGGCAGGAGAGCCAACATCGTGTTACTAGAGGAGGCCGAAAGGCACGCGTTTTAGCTCACGCAGGCTAGCGTGATGTCTGGAACATGACAAGGGAATTAGAATTGAGAAAAACGGACGTAGCTGGTGGAATACTTAACTTTAATCCATTAATGATGAACGTCGCTCGTGACAGTACATGATTCACAATATCAATGGTAACTGAATATGGCGCCTTGCTAGATCGTAGCAAATAACGTAGCTGAAGGCTATGCTAACTATTGTATCGACAAATGAGAGCGTATGTTGTCAGTGAACCATCGCTAGGAAACTCGGCTGTACAACTGGGTCAAGTGCTAGGAAGTCTCTCTAGACCTGCCGTGTGGCGGCGATCGGTCTGCAATCACTGATAGTGTCGACACACGGTATCTGACATATAGTAACGGACCGCGGCCGATTTCAAGGCTACCACTTAGCAAGTGTGATGTCTGGCGGTGACACCACATTCCAAAAAGTAAGGCCCAATGGTGAAGTGTTACTGCATCAACAGTAAAACTACGCTAAGCAATCAACTTCTTTCTTTCATTTTTTGTGAGTGTGTCAGTTAGAGAAAGCTTTGAAGTGGTTTGAAGTTATGTGTAAAACTTGATGGTTCAAATGGTTCAAATGGCTCTGAGCACTGTGCGACTTAACTTCTGAGGTCACAGTAACCTAGAACTTAAAACTAATTAAACCTGACTAACCTAAGGACATCACACACATCCATGCCCGAGGCTGGATTCGAAACTCCGACCGGAGCGGTCGCTCGGCTCCAGACTGCAGCGCCTAGAACCGCAAGGCAACTCAGGCAGGCTAAAACTTGTTGGGATTCGCTGAGTTCTCTCATCCTGAAACTATGCGTGAATTTAGTATAGGTAATTTTCGCACACAGACATACTGACTCAAGAGATATACACAGTTTCTCGCTATAATATTTAATTGCTGACAAAAGTTTGACGCAAGTTTATATTTATTAATGAATAGCTTATGAGAACACGTTAAATTTTTAAATATAGTCAATAACTGTATGACATATAGAAAGTAAACTCTTTATTTCCTCTGGTAGCAGTTATACAGGATACATGCACTTGCGACTGAGTGTACAGATTAACGGGCGACGATTTGAAAAGTTTTGTGATGTAATTTAACAACTGTTAGCAGGTTTCTGTATTTAGCGTGTTATATACTCAAAACACGGTGTGTTTGTGCGTCAGTGTCACAGCCGCCGTAATCTTGGATATAATTTCACTGAGCAGTGCTTTAAAGGACTGGCAAGAGACTGGCGCCAGCAAACAATCTGCGCAAATGCTGCTGCGCAGCCAGCGGTGTTCCGCGCGGCACTGTATACGACCCGCCGCAAAGCGCTGTGTGTGTGTGTGTGTGTACGGCTGGTGCCATTAGGCAGTCCGTGTGTGCGGCGCGCCAGACCAGCAGCACTCAGCGCGTTATCCGGTCCTGGAATTACCGCCGCCCTGTCTGGAGTCTGCCCCACTATCTCCTGCCCTGAATTATTACCGGGCTCGCTTTTCACATGCAGCGGGGAGCACGCGGCAACGTTAGGTTTACCAGAATTTTACATACAGGGGTACCAGCAAGTGCGAGGGAGGTTACATTAGTAGATCATTATTCAACTGTTTCTCTCAGGAGCAGAAGCTGTATAACATGCTCAGGCTCACTGCCGCAATGGAGATTTTCAGTAATAGTATTTGTTCCAGATGTAGCTTACTTAACGATCGACCCTCTGGAGTCGTCAAATTAGATCAACAACAACAAAGAAACACTAACGGAAAAAAGGAGTGATGAAATAAAGAGAAGGAAATATAAAGGTCAAATGGAAATGAGCGAATGGTACCGTGGGCTGGGAGGCCACATCCGGGAATGTTCGGCCGGCAAGTGCAAGTCTTATTGCATTCGACGCCACATTGGCCGACTTGCGCACCAGTCCACTTGCGGAGAAAATCTCCATCCCGGCCGGGAATCGAAACCGGGCGCGCTTGCGCGGGAGGCAAGCACTTTAGTACCCAGGTAAGCAGGCGGACTATAAAGGTCAATGTCTGTTAAACAAAGATCAATGCCCAGGGTTTCCTACCACCATCTGGTTTGATCCGAGTCGTGTTCAGTTCTCTAATGGATCCGATGGAAGAACTCTAGAGGTAGTGGAAACGATATGTGGATCTGTCTGCACTAGCTAATTGCAGTAAGGACGTTGTATGTGTCTCCATCCGCTGCTGTTTAGAGTAGCTAATGATCCATCTGTGACATATCGAACTCGTTTTCTTTGAGTCGTGAGAGTTTAGTAGTTTGGTTTTTGACTCGCAAGAACCATTCTTTAGGTTGTAACGTCGCATCCTTTGGCCAAAAATGAAGAATACGAAAATAGTACGTGGAAGCCAAAATGTCGCAAAAATCAAGTTCCAAATTACATAAACGAAGAAAAGGAAAAAAAAAACAAAGTCCCTTTTGGAATAATGTTGCTTGAATAGTAGTACCTTAGTGTTCTGAAATAGAAAGAAAGAAAAAAGATAGAATCCACTTAGTTCCAAAATACACTATTGGCCAAGAATAAATGCAGATGATAAACGGGCATTCATTGGACAAATATGTTATACCAGGACTGACATGTGATTACATTTTCACGCACTTTAGGTGCATAGATCCTGAGAAATCTGTGCCCAGAAGAACCACCTCTGGCCGTAATTACGGCCTTGATATGCCTGGACATTGAGTCGAACACAACTTGGATGACGTGTACAGGTACAGCTGCCCATGCAGCTTCAACACGATACCACAGTCCATCAAGAGTAGTGACTGGCGTATTGTGACGAGCCAGTTGCCCGGCCACCATTGACCAGACGTTTTCATTTGGTGAGAGATCTGGAGAATGTGCTGGGGAGGGCAGCAGTCGACCATTTTCTTTATCCAGGAAGGCGCGTACGGGACAAGCAATATGCGGTCGTGCATTATCCTGCTGAAATGTAGGGTATCGAAGGGATCGAATGAAAGGTAGAGCCACAGGCGGTAACACATCTAAAATGTAATATCCACTGTTCAAAGTGCCGTCAATTTGAACAAGAGGTGACAGAGACGGGTAACCAATGGCACCCCACACTATCACGCCGGGTGATACGCCAGTATGGCGATGATGAATACACGCTTCCAATGTACGTTCACTGCGAAGTCGCCAACACGGACGCGACCATCATGATGCTGTAAAGAGAACATGGATTCATCCGAAACAATGACGTTTTGCCATTCGTGCACCCAGGTTCGTCGTTGACTACACCATCGCAGGCGCTCCTGTCTGTGATGCACGTCAAGGGTAACCGCAGACATGGTCTCCGAGGTGATAGCCCATGGTGCTGCAAACGTGATCGAGCTGTTCGTGCTGATGGTTGTTGTCTTACAAACGTCCCCATCTGTTGACTCAGGGATTTAAAAGTGGCTGAAGATCCGTTACAGCCATGAGGGTAAGATGCCTGTCATCTCCACTGCTAGAGATACGAGGCCGTTGGGATTCAGAATTCTGTTCCGTATTATCCTCCTGAACCCATCGATTCTATATTCTGCCAACAGTCATTGAATGTCAACCATCGCAAGCAGCAATGTCGCGATAAGGTATACGGCAATCGTGATAGGCTAAAATCCGTCCTTTATCAACGTCGGAAACGTGACGGTAAGCGTTTCTCCTCGTTACACGATGCATCACAACAATGTTTCACCAGGCAGCGCCGGTCAACTGCTATTTTTGTATGAGAAATCGGTTGGAAACGTTCCTCATGTCAGCACGTTGTAGGTGTTGCCACGGCGCCAACCTTGTGTGAATGCTTTGAAAAGCTAATCATTTGCATATCACAGCATCTTCTTCCTTCGGTTAAATTTCTCGTCTGTAGCACGTCATCTTCCTGGTGTAGCAATTTTAATGGACAGTAGTGTAAAATCAATGTAGATCGCAAGGTACCGTAATTAGAAATCACGGAGTAGGACGAACGATCTCAAAGAATACTCAGTATGAGTACTCTTTGAGAATTGTATGTGACCCCTAAGAAAGAGCCATGCATTGTTACTATGTTACGAGAGTTTTCCGGAGGAAGTCGTACCTCATCTTGTGCTCGTATACGTGGGCGCGATGAGATTGGTTTTTGAACGCTAAAGATTTGGCGAGTTACAACGATGTACTGAACTTGTAAGGAGTAAATCAGTAACTTCAAATAGGATATCACGAAGAATCTAGATAGTGAAAGATTCGAAATTGTCTGTAGTTGAATATTTACAATAAAAGACTCGACATGGCCCAAAGTTAGAATCTATTAATGATGGACAGATATAGGGACTAAACGTCGGAACCGAATGGTGAGAAAAGAGTTAACTTTCTTAAAATCAGTTAATGGACTCTGGAACTTGCATAAAATCTTCGACTGAAGTATACGTCATTATTTCCTCCCACACAGGAAAAGCTGATTCTTTGCGGCAATGTTAGGATGTGAAAATAATGCAATAAACCAGCATTCAGTGTTATTACTGCGTTATGAACTTCTTTCAATCCATTCAATACTGTGTACTCAGTAAATATTTATCTGTGCAACGACATTGGTTTTTCAATGAACGCAGCGTGCGTGAGTACTCTTTGCCGCATCAACAAATTAACGCTCTGTTACGAACTATTAAGCTCAAGTAAGCTTTAGTGGCGATATTGGTGTTATGTAGGAACTGAAGCTATGACTAATACCGGAATAGGAACTGAAATATCCCTACGCGTAGCTGTAGGTAAATACGCCGGGGAGCACGTAATTGCTTGACCTGATCGAGACAAATAATACGCACTCGGTGGGATTTCAGCGCAGCCCAAATAGATTTTTTATATAACGTCAATATATAGAGCTTTACCACTAGTTATCGAGACTGTGACGTTATAGGGTGAACACGAGCAATCCGATTTCCCCGCAGGCAGACAATGCGCAGCGCTGGCTAACAGGCTCACAGTGGTTTTCCACTGGTTGAAAAGCGTCGATATCGCAGTTAGTGGGGGATTAACTCCTCTACATTGTTTTCCATTATCCAGCAAGAGCAAGCTGTCTTTTTATAAAAGGTGGATTGAGGCTGCTCAGCCAAAAATGCTTCACACTAGAACGAGCCTGATTCATGTCCGTGGACATTCAGACTCAACATCTATCTGGACGGCACAAGGCTTACTGAATGGTACGATAGAACTGCAGTCAGCTTCTGAAAAACCACGTCCAGGGCTGATCATCGGCGATTGTTTGCGTCGGATCCAATCTAAATTGTTGGTAACTTGTTTGGCAAATTATTGAAATATTTCACTGTTGGAACTGTTTTCCAAAGATGAATAGCTACCTGAAGTGCCGCGTAGCTGCTCTGCAGTGCTGCTGTGTTTTATTGTACTCTGAAGAGCCGCAATACTATGTTTCTACCTGCTTAACAACGTTTTGGTAAATTTTTAGCCGCAATACGGTAATGTTTCTGCTCAACAATAATTCGAAAATTCCTTGGCAGGCTACTGGAGGTATGTTGGACCAGATGTTGCAATTATCGATTCAACTTTTTCTAATTACACTATTTTAATTTTATCACAGGTTGCAAACCAAACAAAGAGATAGGGAGCGTTAGCTGCAAACATGTAACATTACTAATCGCAAACATTTCTTTTAACAAGAAGAGTGTTTTGTTCTGTGGGTATACATATAGACTCGTATGAAAACTGAGAGACGCATTCGTATGATGCTTCGCTACAACATGACATAGCTCTCCGAAACTTGGACCATACACGGAAAGAATTGGTACAGTTGAAACCTCCCATTAGAAAAATTATGAATGACTGTGCAGGTAAACTTCTACGTTATTTGATTTTCAGACAGCTGAGCTAAACTGAACGTACTCAGACATTTCTCTCTTTACTTATTCTGATCATCACTAAACTGACACACAATATTTTTAGCGCAACGCAATCTGACTTTCAATAATCCTCACAAAAGAATGGCCCTGACTAACAATAACCTATACTTTTCATGAATCACTTACCTCACAAAAATCTTCGTTACTCGGCAATAAAGCGAGCGCCAATACTGCTATCTAAATAAAAGACTCTAACTACTGAAGCCACTAACTACTGATAGGCATAGATAACAAATAAAAGATTGTGATAGAGAACAGACAAGGTATTTACCTTAATAATGTTTAAAAGTCATCATATATATATATCTATCAATTCATGACCTTCATCTTTACAAATTTCCTGTTTCTGGCGGGCACACGTCTGGATCATCCGCTTATAAAAACCTCTGAAAACTCTCCCATCACTTTGCCCACATCCACCACTGCTGGCGGCTCACCTCCAACTGCGCAACGCTACGCAATGTTCACATCCACCTGCCCAACACTAGTATAGCGAATATTTCAACAATGCGAATCTGCCACAGATTGCACACAGCACAGTTAGTGATTTCCACACAGAGCGTAGTTACAAAGTATATCAGAGAGTGTAACTCAAGAAATACGCAATTAGAAGAACAGAATGACACTTTTATTCAAAGACAATATTTACAATAACGTCACCGGATTTATGATATTCCGTAGGACAACACAGAGGGCCGACATGGCTCTTAATAGGATGTGTGATCGTCAAGGACGGCAGCGGTGCTCTGAAACCTGCTCCCATGCTCAGCAGAAGGTTGTTACGGATTTCTTCTGATACGGCTTTGCATACTTACACCAGCACATCTGACTGTCGGTGAAATTCCGGTGATGCACACATCTCTCAAAGTCTCGATGGGATTTAAATTGGGAGAACGAACAGGCCAGTTCATTAGGATTTTCTGTTCTTCCAATAACTCCTCCACCCGCGCTATCACCCATTAAAGTGATGCCAGTACCGAATGAACTCATTAACAAGCGCACATGCGGAAGAAGTACACCATTACAATAAAGGTGTATAGTGTCACAACAACGTTGACTGATAAGTGTCATGTGTTCAAAAATTTTTATGTCAGCGTGCCTGTGCAACATCATGCCTCTCTGTACCATCTAACAATGACCACGAAAAAGATCGTGTTCTCGAATGTTCTGCAGGCACTACGTGTTCCTACTCTTGCCGTGTGAGGTTACATCAAGTACTGTCGCACATGATCATTTTGTTGGTCCGGCTGTTACAGCATGGGAACGCATAATTACCAACATCGTGGGCAGCAGTAGTACACATTGGAGAGTGTAGTGCCCAAGAGGTCATCAAGAATCACGATAACTGCAATGTAATTGTTGTGTTTCAATAAAAGTGTACTTTTAGTTGGTCTCATTGTACATTTCATTCAGTTACCCACTGTGCTGTGTTATATGAAGGGCTTGTTTCAATAGCAGTACAAGTTCATTTTTGTTCTTTTTAAGATACAGAATCCTAAAGTTAAATGAGTGCTGAAAAATCTGCACTTGAGATACCAGAAATATTCAAGCATGTGGCTTCTTGCTATAGATGAAACTTTATTTCTGTTTGTTTGGATCATTAATATCAGAAGCGCTATAGTCATAAAAGTGGAGGTAATGGACTTGTACCACTATTGAAATAAGCCCTTCATATCAGTTTGTTTCTATATGTGGTTCAAGTTCGATCGACGTGTGTTACTCAGCAGTGACACGTTATGCGACACATACTTTCGTCTGTAAATTTGCAACCAGCACAGCTGCGTGTCTACCATTAACGTATGTATATCGACTCTCGCTGAGAAGTGTGCCGTACCTTCCAGTCAAGTCTCTTACTCTGGACGATCGCTTAGTGGTTTGAAGAGCTCTGGCAAGTGTACCACGCGTTGTCTCCATGTCACGTCTCTCACTCTGCACAACTGTTTATCGTTCTGAAGAGGCTTTCTGTCCTATAAATTGGCTAGGTCCACGTCATTGTGGCCAATACGCTATTTTACGAGGTCCATTGTAACTACTTCGTACAATCCACGATTCTCATAGCAGAAAGGACGCGCACAATAGCCAAGTAAGATATTTCTAGAAGAAATTCTCTCGATTGGCAAACTGCTCGTCGTCTGTTAACAGCGGGCACGCTCGCTTGTCGTCTATGGCTTCGTATTTGCAAGCTGGCTTTGCTCCAGCTTCACAATATACACTCCTGGAAATGGAAAAAAGAACACATTGACACCGGTGTGTCAGACCCACCATACTTGCTCCGAACAATGCTAGAGGGCTGTACAAGCAATGATCACACGCAGGGCACAGCGGACACACCAGGAACCGCGGTGTTGGCCGTCGAATGGCGCTAGCTGCGCAGCATTTGTGCACCGCCGCCGTCAGTGTCAGCCAGTTTGCCGTGGCATACGGAGCTCCATCACAGTCTTTAACACTGGTAGCATGCCGCGACAGCGTGGACGTGAACCGTATGTGCAGTTCACGGACTTTGAGCGAGGGCGTATAGTGGGCATGCGGGAGGCCGGGTGGACGTACCGCCGAATTACTCAACACGTGGGGCGTGAGGCCTCCACAGTACATCGATGTTGTGGCCAGTAGTCGGCGAAAGGTGCACGTGCCCGTCGACCTGGGACCGGACCGCAGCGACGCACGGATGCATGCCAAGACCGTAGGATCCTACGCAGTGCCGTAGGGGAACGCACCGCCACTTCCCAGCAAATTAGGGACACTGTTGCTCCTGGGGTATCGGCGAGGACCATTGGCAACCATCTCCATGAACCTGGGCTACGGTCCCGCACACCGTTAGGCCGTCTTCCGCTCACGCCCCAACATCGTGCAGCCCGCCTCCAGTGGTGTCACGACAGGCGTGAATGGAGGGACGAATGGAGACGTGTCGTCTTCAGCTATGAGAGTCGCTTCTGCCTTGGTGCAAATGATGGTCGTATGCGTGTTTGGCGCCGTGCTGGTGAGCGCCACAATCAGGACTGCATACGACCGAGGCACACAGGGCCAACACCCGGCATCGTGGTGTGGGGAGCGATCTCCTACACTGGCCGTACACCTCTGGTGATCGTCGAGGGGACACTGAATAGTGCACGGTACATCCAAACCGTCATCGAACCCATCGTTCTACCATTCCTAGACCGGCAAGGGAACTTGCTGTTCCAACAGGACAATGCACATCCGCATGTATCCCGTGCCTCCCAACGTGCTCTAGAAGATGTAAGTCAACTACCCTGGCCAGCAAGATGTCCGGATCTGTCCCCCATTAAGCATGTTTGGGACTGGATGAAGCGTCGTCTCACGCGGTCTGCACATCCAGCACGAACGCTGGTCCAACTGAGGCGCCAAGTGGAAATGGTATGGCAAGCCGTTCCACTGGACTACATCCAGCATCTCTACGATCGTCTCCATGGTATAACAGCAGCCTGCATTGCTGGGAAAGGTGGATATACACTGTACTAGTGCCGACATTGTGCATGCTCTGTTGCCTGTGTCTATGTGCCTGTGGTTCTGTGAGTGTAATCATGTAATGTATCTGACCCCAGGAATGTGTCAATAAAGTTTCCCCTTCCTGGGACAATGAACTCACGGTGTTCTTATTTCAATTTCCAGGAGTGTATTTGTGTATCCTCTAGTTGAGTGTCGTACCGTACTCTATCAATCATCCGCGCCGTGTTCGGTCTCCAAGAATGTACGAAATGAATCAGTAATACTATTTACCACAAAAGAGTGCAGTTAAGTGCCAGTGTGTTGTAGCGAGCCTCAGGACGTGCGTTCGATCGTGTTTCCGCTTTATGAACAATCAGCCGCGCTGCGACGGTTACGCACACTCTCATACAAGTGAGAACTGAAAGCTGAAAAATTAACTTTACGAACAAGGTTATATCACTGCTAGTGTCAAGGTCGACTATTACCAGATATCTGGATGTGTGACGAGCGTAGGATCTTCCGTTCGATAATTCGGCTTCCGCATCATCCACCCCCGTCATGTCGGTTAAGCGTACGCTCGTCTGTGTGATATTGTGGACAGATAATCATCAAGACTGTCAATAGGGACAAACGACTTTGAGCGTAAACAGTGCAACCTGTGATTTCCATATCGTCTCAGAATATAGATGTTCATACCAGACGTAGAATAGTGTTCCGCTTAACATTGAGTGGCTCCCATTAGTCGCTTGCATATTTCGATGGATAATTTCTGGCATGCCAGCAGCAGTGTGGAGCAGAACAATACGACCGCCGCGGCATTATCAGGTACGTGGTGTGGACAGGGCGCGCGGTCTAGAAGCGAGAAAACAAGTTTAACAGATTAAGGGTCCCCCACCTCCATTTGTACTCGGGGGCGTATTACAAGTTATCCTGCTGAAAGTTGCTACCACTCTGAAGGAAAACTTTGTGATCCATTGTCTACCCCAATAGTTGTTGGCGATGGCCTTGGTTCAGCATTGGAACACAATGGAGTCAACTATTGCTCTGCCTCATCGTCAACAATTTGCTGTGAGCGATGAGTTGCGGAACACTAGATCCTGCAATACCATTCCTTTCGGCAGTCGGATCAGTGACATATCACCGCTTTTCCTGCTTTTCGAAGCAGTCAGGCCTCCGATCTGCATGTTCTGTGACGAAGGGTTGGTGTCCAACACTTTTTATCGTCCTTCAATCAGTTTTCATAGATGATCACGACAGTATCACATTGTTGTTGTTGTTGTGGTCTTGGGTCCTGAGACTGGTTTGCTGCAGCTCTCAATGCTACTCTAGCCTCAGCAAGCTTCTTCATATCACAGTACGTACTGCAGCCTACATCCTGCTGAATCTGCTTAGTGTATTAGTCTCTTGGTCTCCATCTACGATTTTTACCCTCCACGCTGCCCTCCAATAATAAATTGGTGATCCCTCGATGCCTCAGAACATGTCCTACCAATCGGTCCCATCTTCTAGTCAAGTTGTGCCACAAACTCCCCTTCTCCCCAATCGTATTCATTACCTCCCCATTAGTTATGTGATCTACCCATCTAATCTTCAGCATTCTTCTGTAGCACCACATTTCGAAGGCTTCTATTCTCTTCTTGTTCACACTACTTATCGTCCATGTTTCATTTCCATACACGGCTACACTCTTTACAAATACTTTCAAAAACGACTTCCTCACACATAAATCAATACTCGATGTTAACAAATGTCTCTTCTTCAGAAACGCTTTCCTTGCCATTTTATATCCTCTCTACTTCGACCATCATCAGTTATTTTGCTCCCCAAACAGCAAAACTCCTTTACTACTTTAAGTGTCTCATTTTCTAATCTAACTCCCTCAGCACCACCCGATTTAATTCGACTACAGTCCATTATCCTTGTTTTGCTTTTATTAATGTTCATCTTATATCCTCCTTTCAAGACACTGTCCATTCCGTTCAACTACTCTTCCAAGTCCTTTGCTGACTCTGACAGAATTACAACTTCGTCGGTGAACCTTAAAGTTTTAATTTCTTCTCCATGGATATTTATACCTACTCCGAATTTTTCTTTTGTTTCCTGTACTGCTTATTCAATATGCAGATTGAATTACATCGGGGAGAGGCTACAACACTGTCTCACTCGCTTTCTAACCACTGCTTCCCTTTCGAGTCCCTCGAGTCTTATAATTGTCATCACGTTAACACAAGAACAATTTCGCCAATGCCGGGACGCTCTTTGCCGGGCTCCAGATCATAACAATCTCCCCTTTACGATGTCTCTAGTGCAAACTGAATTTCTAATTTGCATATCGTAGCGTCGTTAGAACGATTTCCATTTGTCACTGCTCCGCATATAAAGAAGGGCGTACTGAAAAGAAAGGCTTCCGAAGTTTTTATTGAAAATCTCTTAAAGCTTTTTAAATAAGACCAATTTTATTAGCAATGTGCATCTTTATTCTTCATGTTTTCTTATTTACAACTCTTTGCCGTTAGAGAACTCATGATCGTAACTTGTAACTTAACTATGTCGGTACTTGCAAGAAAGCGTGCTGTAATCTACTTTCCAATTGGAAGGGTTCCTCAACTCATAGAGCACCATCTACTTCAACGTAATTTCACGCTTCACACGAGCTCTGTGACATCTATTACAATCGGTGGCATTGAGGATCCTCCGCACAGTATCCACTTGGCGCCAACCGTTTTTGGTCTGTTTCCAAAACCTAAAGAACCACGAGTACTTCACCTTGACGCTGATGAAGCGGTGCACGCAAAGGTGACGTTGTAGTTCCGGAACCGAGCCAGACATTCTGCAGTGTCGGTATCAATAAACTGGTCTCTCGTTGGAAGAAATGTGCTCGTCGTCTGGGTGAGTATGTTGAGAAATAAATATGTAGAAATGAAGAATAAATATGTTTCAATTTAAAAGCATTAAGATCTTCCCTTTGAAGAAATCAGAGACATTACCTTTCAGTACGCCCTTGTACTTTCTTTATGACGTCACATGCCAGCATCCACACCAGTTGGTGTTCTCTCACGGTGAGCAGTGATCACGATGTTTCTGTTCATGCAGTAAGCTGCTTGGCAAGCTAGAGAAGTAATGAAACGGATAACACTGCGACAGATCTGGCAACTTTTGTAGACCGGCGTAGTCAGTCCATGGTTTACTTCAGTGAAAACATGAAGTGGTTTTTCAAAGAGTCATCAGTGGAGTTTTATATTGAAGATCAAGTGTAGGGCCCAAGCGAGCACGCAGGAATGCCGCAACACGAAGTGGCATGGACTCGAGTGATATCTGAAGTAGTGCTAGTGAAATGACATCATGAGTCATTTAGGGCTATAAATCCGTAAGAGTACGAGGGGGTGAAGATCTGTTCTAACCAGAACGTTGCAAGGCGTCCAAGATATGTTCAATAATGTTCATGTCTGTGGAGTTTGGTGGCAACCGGATGTGTTCAAGCTCAGAGCAGTGTTCCTGGAACAATTCTGTAGAAATTCTGGACGCATGGGGTGTCGCATTGCCCTGCTGGAATTGCCCGTCGGAATACAAAATGGACGTGAATGGATGCACGTGATCAGTCAGGATCACACCTGTCAGAGTCGTATCTAGAAGTATCAGCGGTCGCATATCACTCTACTGCACCCTCCACACACCAGCAGAGAGCATCTACCAACTTGAACATTCCTCAGCTAACACGCAGGGCCCATGGATTCAAGAGGTTTTCTCCATAACCGTGCACGTCCATGCGCTCGGTACAATTTGAAACGAGACTCTTCCGACCAAACAACATGTTTCCAGTCATCAACAGTCCAGTGTCGGTGTTGACGCGCCCTGGCGAAGCGTAAAGCTTTGTAATGTGCAGCCATCAAGAGTTCAAAAGTGCCTTTTGCTCCGAAAGCCAGTATAGATAGTGTTTTGTTGGATGATACGCATGATGGCATTTGTTGGAGGCCCAAGATCCGAAGGGTTGCACTTCTGTCAAATTGAATGGTTCTCTTCAGTCGTCGTTGGTCCCGTTCTTGTAGGATCTTTTTCCGGGCGCAGGAATTTCGGAGATTTGATGTTTTACCGTATTCTTGATATTCAGGATCACTCGGAGACACTGGATATTGGGTGCCATCGCTCGTGCGCGGACTGTAACACCTCGTTCGAACATACTTAAATCTTCATAGCCTGTCATTGCAGCAGCAGTAAACGATATAACAACTGCGCCAGACACTTGTTGTCTTACATAGGCATTGCCGACTAAAGCGCCGTATTCTGGCTGTTTACGTATCTCTGTATTTGAATACGCGTGCCAATACCAGTTTCTTTGGCCCTTCAGTGAAGTTGTGTGTTACTGAAATAGAGCAGTGGATTTAGACCAAAGTTCTGCCATCACGTTTCGTGTTAGGTTTCGGAGATCCGCTAGTGTGAACTTTGAAAAGTGGAAACAGGCCTATGGTGAACATTACTTATCAAGATAAGAAATGTACAGCAGGCATGAATCAGTACTGGAAGACCGAGAACACGTTGAAGATTAACCTCACTCACAGTGGACTTAAACAACGGAAACCAGCAAAAACGTCGAACGCGTGCTTGTACTTGTGAGATTGTTCCTCGAAAGCAATCTGTCAACTAACCGTCATTGAAAAGCTAAGGAAAATGGTGAATCTAGTGAGACCGGATACAGCAGACATGTGGGTGCTGTATAGTGACAACGTCCCATGTCACACGGCCACTTCAATCGTGGAATGTTTGACCTTAAAAAGACATTCCCAGCCCCCTTTCTTCCCTGAACCGAGTGCTTGTGACGTTTTATTTTCCCAAAATTATGCAAAATCTCTTTAATAGTGCGTCATTGTGAGATTATGGATACCTCAAAAAGAATATGCCACGCCACTTGAAGCCTTTCAGCGGTGCTACCGAGATTGGGAACGAAGACTCCGCCGGTGTGTAGCTCAAAAGTGAACTACTTTGAAGAGCATACTATTCTTATTTGGGGAAGATAAAAAAAATCTGCCTCATTATTTAGTCAGAAGCTCGTATAATCACACCATCTTCGTCTACTAACAATATAGTCAACACCCCAAAAATGACAAGTAAGTAAAATATTCTCCTGCACAACGCGCTTTTGACTGAATTTTTAACTCTAGACATTGTGTTGTTTGAGTCTCGAATGCGAGACTTTTGGACCTGTCACGGAATTTGTCTCTTTTGTGTATTATTGTACCCTCTGACGGTGTGAGATGTGAGCTTACTTTTCTGCTACAGACAGAGAATCACTGTATCATTAAGCGCGTTATTTCCAAAAGGCTTCAAAGACTCGCGCAGTCCACCTGTTGCCTGTTCATTTGCGCCCTCCGCCGCTATCCTGCCGCTGCTCCCCTCCCCATTTCCTGCCCTCCCCCAACCTTTCTCCCCCAGGATCAGAGTGTCCTGCGCTCCGCCTCATTAGAGACCCGAGGCTTTCCTGCTCCTCGTTAGCTGTCTCCCGGGCGTTCCCCTCTTTCATATGTAGACTATTGTTTGTTATCCAGCGGCAGAATCCTGGACGGAAGACGGCGCCCAGCTGCCGTTCGACTTGCTTGTTACGCGCTGCCACGAAGTCGGATTTGTAAGTCAGGGCGGTGGCTAGCGGTCCACGGCGCTCCTGTTTCTGCTAGCAGCTCAGCTACGCAGATCTGATTTTCAGAGCAGGTGCCACGACAATAAATCACGTTGGTGCATAAATTCATAGCTTTTTTCTGTTAGTTAATAAGCACAACAGATACACAGCAGAGAATTTAGTCATCACCAATATATTCTCCTTCACTCTTTACAGCAGTCCACCAACGCTGGGGAAACTTTTTGATTTCCCGACTGTAGAAATCACGCGGATTTGAGGCGAAGAACTCGTAGGAGCCATCTCTGGAGCACATTTCATGCAGAAAGGAACTTCCTGGTCGGTTGTTCGTCAGAGGGCGGGAGAGATGAAATTCCGAGAGTGTAAGATCAAGTGAATAAGGTGTGTGGTGAATTTGCGCTGTAGCATCACACATTCATCCATGGTCCACCTAGGTACACAGCTTAGCGTTTTCCGTCCATACCTGTGTGAATATCGATTTGTGACCAGTGTGCATTATTCTATCGTAGAGTGTCGTTTATTTTGCCTTAGAGTTTAATTAGGGTTTTGTGACTTCAGCCGTAAGGGATCTACATGTTAAACATCAAGTAGTTAACACGTATTAGTAAGGGAGACAGACGATTGAAGTAGTTTCACTTCTCAGGCTTATATCACTGAAATACGTATAGAATCTGACAGTGACGCTTATAATGCAACACGAAGTCGTGCTGGAAATGGAGGTCCATAAAAGTCCGCTTTACATATACTAACATATTCTACAAACTAGTGTGATACCTGAGGATACCTATGCTATACAGACTACTGTGATACCACCAGGGGGTACTTGGCGTCGTGCCACATGTACAGGTATCTTTCCATTCTAATAACATTTGAGGGATCGGGACGAATGGCCTTTCAAAGGGCACTTTGCTCTCTGTTATTTGTCTAAACTTGTCTTGGTGCTCTCAGTGTTTGCGGTATCTTTGAGGCTGAATTGTATTTCTAGAGTCATATCTTAATACTAGCACTTGGAAATTTACTATTAGGCTTTAGTGGGAAAATCGATGTATGTCTTCAAGGTCGGGAAATATAATCGTTCGTTTCGTTCTTTGTTCACTTCAGTTTTCACATATATCACTTGTAAAAGACGGTTGTACATCTAATGCCTTTTAGGTCTGAAAACGAGATCATTACCGTCACACATGTAGATATCTTTCCAGATCCTGCTAACAATTATGTCTTTTACTTTACCAAATTTAGGAAATGAAGATAACCTACCTTGGTGTGGTACAGTGACTATTCGATGCGATGCTATTGAGAGTAATTGCCGCTTACTGTTTCTTTTACGTAAAGCAGATGATTTCTGAGGAGATTTAAGTAATACTATTTCTCCAAGTAATTATCTTTGAATATGCCATAGCCTTGTCATACATGTTTCTTCTAATTCTGGTATGGTCAAGAACTGCAAAAATGGGTTCCTTACGTTTTCTCCCAGAGAGTGTTCTCCTTAAGGCAATACTGTTAATAGGTTTTCCGTTTAGTAGGTTGCATTAACATTAAGTAATTGTGTAGGTGTGTGTCGAGCTATGTAAATAGTACATTACTTACAATATTTTCTATTGATTCATCAAATTACATCCATTGTGTGTGTACCAGTATAAGTTCTTACAAAGTAAACTGTGTGCAGCTGGAGTACTTTGAGGGTGATATTCTGATCCCAAAATTTCCTTAACCCTATTCCTTTTTGAAAACTCATTCAGTGTTTTCCATGTAAAGTTCTAAGCATTGACTGTGAGAAATGTGATAGACTACGAACTAATTGTATGTAACGTTCGAAGATCTGAATAACAATAATAGATGCTGCCATCGATCTTATAGAATACAGCTCGACATATTTTCAGTAAACTAAATTCTGGATGACATCTTATACATGTCATAGGTCCTCTGACCTCAAGAGAAACAATTAGTATTGGCTGTATTGGTAAGATAAAGTGTCGATCCGTGTAGTGGCACTAATTAATAGGCATTGCTTTTTGACACAGAAGACAAGTTATTAAGAAGGAAAGTTATTAATGGGAACGCAAGACACCTTAAGATATTGAGAAAGTGTAGTGAACTCGAGAAACTATTTTCTGATATCACCTACCATGAAAATCATCAATTAGGTGGCTCCACGATGGGTGCCAAAATTGTAGTGAACTTGAGAAATTATATGAAATAGAACACAAACGGTTCGTATGTAACGGGTTCATGTATGAATGTAAAAGATTACATATATGATCAAAAAATTAGATAAATGTATTTATTTTTTGTGCTGTTTATACAAACCAAAACCAAATTATAAATCTCAGTACCGATTTCACTGGGCATAGATGTGACTCATTTATTAAGGAGAAGGAGGATGGAACGAATCGTCTCACCATACTTCGTTATCGTTCGTCGTATACTGCTGTCGGTGGCAGGCGCTGCGTCGGTGCGTTGCGTCGCGTCGGAATTAAGGTGCACGGGTTGCCTGCTCTCATTAGCTATCGCGTCTCTGCGGCGGCTCCCAGGTACGATCTCCGCGTTGTCTGCCTGTCGTCGGTTGTGTGGCTGACGCTGTGCTATCACGGCGTCGGAAGGCGGATGTTCTAGCTTGATGGAAGAGCGCACATGGCCTCTCGCTTTGGCTGTGTTTCCACCACTCTCCCCTTTTTCGCCTCTTCTTCATCTATCACTTCGACTCCTCCGCGAAACATTATTCCCTTCGGCGTTGTCATTGGAGGCCGAAATTTCCAATATAGCCCAATTACAGATCGCCGTTTCATCGCCACGCCTCGCCGTGCAGGGTGGAAATTTTCTGCCTTGCATGGCATGGGGTGAAGTGGCATCTTTCTCGAAATTTCCCATCCTTAAGATATTTTTGTGCATTCCGAGGCTGTTGGGAGAGCAGCTACACACCACTTCCTTATGACCACTCTCTCTTCATCAGCCCTGTACTGACTCATGTTTGGACTCCGTCTCAAAATCTGCCGGCGTCCGTCATTAACAAGGAACGTCCTCACCGTCGAGGTAAACGTCTTCTTACGAATGCTGGCTTCTTTCACACGCCTCCTTGCGCTGATTCCCGCACTTTTTGCACGTTCCTCCGTGTGCCCGTGGGGTGCTGGAATTGTAGGGCCATCTCTGTTCCCTTAGACAGGTAAAATGACTGCCGTACGGCCAGAATAACTCACACACACTCGCGCGTACATGCTTGGCGTTCCGTCCTAACGGCTGCAGGTGTCCATCAGCTCTCGGATCGCTTCTCACTGTCAGACGGGCCTCTCGCACCGTATCCTTTCTTGAGCGAGGCGAGGACATCGGCCTGTTTTCCCGCTGTGTGCTTGCAAAACGGCTGCATCTGGGGGCTCGCCCCAGCGTGTCCGGCCCCTTCCTCCGCCAGGATTGCTATCGGCGACTAGGCGAAAGTGGCCACGGAATTGCAGTATTAATATAAATTCAGTTCAATTAAACATTTCGGGACACTATGGGGACCACAAACATGTTGAGAATGCCAAACTAAGTTTTCTCTGCAAGAATTTGGACAGCAGTTGTAACTGGAAATATTCTCTCTGTGGATTGGAATGTTGTCTTGTAATGCTGTGAAATTGGTGAGTTTGTGTAAGAAGTGTCCTTATTTTATTACACTCAGAACTGCATCTTGCAATGTGGCAGTGGTGTTACACGTACATAGATAGTATTGCTTGTAGTGTGTGTCTTTCATTAAGAATATTCTGTAATGAATTACTTGTCCTGTTAAATCTAGAAGATCAGTCAGTCCTTGCGGTAAATGCAACAAAGTATCATCCACAATATTATTCTGTTTTTACATGCATTGTATCGAAATTACATTTCTGTTGGAAAGTTGTCCACTTCGTAATCCTAGGATATAGCAGCTTACAGCATAACAAACAGCTTTGATGTAGTGGTCAAAAAACACATTTTTGTATTTTCCGAAACTGTAATAATTCAACTTGTTAAAAGGCCATATCACGGCCATAGCATCTAACTCAGTAGTAGAATATGCACGTCCACACAATAAGCAAGACCAGTTTCCGAAAAGGATGCGTCTCTGGCAACTCAATAATCTAAATTCATATCAGGTTGACACAGGATTTCAGAACTTACTGAAGCATTCTTTGTATCGTCGAAATCTAATAGACAGTTTTCTGACCAGTGTAATGCAACTTTGCTTTTTAATAAATTCGCAGTGCTGGACTATTAACTAAATTTCGGGGAACAAAATGACGAGAAACAATGGCTAAGAACAGCTTTCAACTGCCGTTTTGTTTCCACAGCTGAAAATTTTTCACTGCATTTACTTTGTCAGAATGAGCCATTTCTCCTGCATGACCCAAAAATTTCATATCCTCACGATCATACTTATATTTCTGCAAGAGCTCAAGCCTGTGAAAACTTATGTCATGTTCGGTCTAACATTCATGGTGTAGCAGTTGCAATCAGCGTCAACATATAATGTTACTTTGTATTGGAGATCAGGTCTGAGAACTGTGTCTATTGCAGTAACAAATACGCAAGAATGTGAAGTCGTTGCGGTAGAACGCAGATTGATAACTTCTGCCAACATGAACAACAGCTGTGTATTTCCTACATTCAGTTGACTATAACATATGCCAATAGCATCTGCGGGTTTCTTTACTAGTCAAGAAGTGTACTGTATGAAATTTTTGTGATTTTTGTTCCTAATTTTCATCTTGCGTGCAGACTGGTATAATTATTACATTAATAGTAAACTCATCCAGAACGGGACGTACTTGGGCGTTAGGTTTATTTCCCTGTGATAATGGACAACCGTATGGTCGATGTGATGGTTCAATTACTTTAGACTGAAGGATTGTCTTGTTTAATTGTCTTGTTTATAGGTCAATAGCCGTTCGTTTCGCCCACAGAAAAGAGAGAGAATTACGACAAAATGTGTCATATGTCATCACATCTATGTAGTGCATATACATGTTTATTGGACCAGATTTCTCCTCAAAAGCTGGTCGCGGTGGCCGAGCGGTTCTAGGCGCTTCAGCCCGGAAGCGCGCGACTGCTACGGTCGCAGGTTCGAATCCTGCCTCTGGCATGGATGTGTGTAATGTCCTTAGGTTAGTTAGGTTTAAGTAGTTCTAGGGGACTGATGACCACAGATGTTAAGTCCCATAGTGCTCAGAGCCATTTGAGCCATTTTTTTAATCTTGTCAATAACACGTAAGTACTTGGTATTATGTCTCTTAAATATAATTGATGTTGTGTATCCAGATAAGAAGATTCCATTGCCTTATCTTGTATATATGCTTTGTTATAGTCATTTTAACCATAGTGGGTTCAGAAACAATTTTCACGTACACTCTTAGCCTTTAAAAACTTTTTTTCATTCTCTGCTAATACTTACCACATTCCTCAAGGCTTTTCATTGAATCTACTTCAATATCGCTGCCCTCGGTCCTTAACTAGTATTTACCCAAAATAAAGTCTAATTTTATGTCCTGTTCTGAGAAAAACCAACTCAGCAAGAAGTCGACAACAAGACTTTTTAGAAGCAGTAACTGAGGAACAGCCATAACATCTCTCCATTTCTAATGGAAATGTTTGCTTGTGTCTAGCACTTGACTGCTTGTGACTTAGCAACCAAGGCTCCAACAGTACTACGATTTTGTTCCTCATGTACCGGTACTTCATTTTCTAACTGGCCAACGACATCTTTTAAGGTATATTAACTGACGAGTATCGTAACAGTTCATTCTGCACTCTTTCAGAGCCATATTAATCATGGTCTGCTGTTACGGGGATACTGTGCAGTTTATAATGAGGTGTTAATGCTCAGAAAACTGTCAGGATCATTACATCAAGTAATAAAACAGGAGCACTGCCAACCTGTACTTACCATCTTAGGGATAGTGACAGTATTTAGCCAATATGTCTTTCTGTGCCTCAGCAGTATAAAGGAAAACCAAGATGATTTCAGCAAGGGGCAAGACACTTACAATCACGACACGCGCGGTAAGAGGAACACTGAAGTACCAAGCTGTCGATTGACTGGAACGCAAGACACTTTTCCAGTGGTAGCGCAAAAAATTTCATTACACTAGACCCAGATGTGCAGTCTCTGCCGCTAGGCTGTTCGAAAGGACAATTAGAAAGGACTTGAAAGAATACCCATTGTATCATATTGGAGAATTTTTCAATATTGATCGAAGTGAATGTACAAAATAATATTTTCTTAATATGTTATATCTGACCTTATTCTGAGTACTTTTCTGTATGTTGTATATAATTGTGGCCATATCTTATATATGTAATCCTGACAGCAGTCTGTCCAGTCAATATTGGTAAGTGATGCAGGCTTAGTTATAAAGTAATATTTATTTTTGATCTTTAGACTAGATCTGAACAGCTTCCAGAAGTCTAAGATAAGCTATGTTTGATTTTGAAATATCGTTCCATGGAGTGTCATACTATAATGACAACATGTTTTAAATAAGTAGTCAATTTCTCTGTGTAAGTAGGTTACTTTTCTAACTGCGCCTTTATGTCTCCCTCGCAGTTTTAAATTCTTGCAGGCAATAAATCAATAAGATCACTTGCTTGATAGGCCATTTGTATGTTCCTTCCTTATTGAATATCACCTATCAGAAATCTACTTCAAGTGAAATATTATTGTCAGGTTGATGACCTACAATTCGTGAAAGATCACCTCAATGAGCATCACTTTCACTCGCTAAATTATCTGTCATAACGCCTATGTCACTTTCACAGCGCAATTCAAAATCAGTCTCCAAAAGTTATGCAATTTCAACTCTCAGATGTCAGCAGAATCCTTCTGCCTAAGGTTAATATCTAAATTACTATCTTCGTGTGTAGTGATTTTGAATATCTGATTTATATACATACGATAATACTAATTTATGTTAAAAATATATTTTTACAAAAACTTTGACTTGCCTTGATAAAAATTCTGCTATGTAAAAATACATAGCTCAAAAATGCTGGTATTGTAATGTAAAGGAGCACACCCTATTGCTGATGAAACAATACTGTGTTAATCATCTAGTCAAATACATTCACACAATTTTACGGACAATGCCAAAACTTCTAATACAGAATATATTGATACTGAATGACCTGGATGGCAATTTCAGTGCTACACGCTATACATAGCAAAATAAGCTAAAATTACACTATCTGGATTGCCACACATTAAATAGTTCTTCTCACTATGTTTCCTGAATTTAATGAATGGAATTCTCTGCATTTAATGATAATTGTTCCTCCTCTTCATTGAGATGTAGCACATGCAAAAAAAAAAGCAAACAGTGTTAGATGGTTATAAGTCTTTTTATAGTCTTGCCATTCACAATTGCTTTTTATGTTTAGTAAACAGATAATATTTTGCTTAGTGACTATATGGCAGAAAAGGGTGATTATAATATAGAGATGAATGGCGAAATTGTGCAAAGCTTTTGTTGTAGGGCCATCTTTAACAGGATGAGCCATGACAATCAGAAGATGATTAATCAGCTTTGTGCATCAGAATTCTGAAATAAAACGACAACTGATCCATAGCACCATCACCATACGATTATTTGCTAAAGACATTAAAAATTATTAGATACAAATATGAACTAGATTAAATAATCCAAATGAATGATTTAAGTCTTGAGAATCATATAATTCGATTTATTTAAACATTCATAATGAGACACAACCTTTTATTCCATTAGATCAACTAAATCAGCTACAATGTGAGAGAGTACAAGACATTAATGAGGAATACTATCATGTGTCTTAAAAAGAAATCAGATCAAAAACCAGTCATTGAACATGTCCATGAGATCAGGAACCTGTGATAAGAACGATAAATTGTGGGTTTACAGATGACAGGAATAACTGCTAATATTTGAAGTTTGGGACTGACTGTTTAGCTGCCTAAATCACCTGCCAATATCATTAAAGCAATTTGCATTCATTGTGATGCAGTTCAGTGTCCCTAGGAACTGTTCAGGAACTGCCTTATTATGTAGATTAGTGTGGAACATAGCCACACAGTGTTTTGTTTGGACGAAGAAAATCTTATAGTCTTTGGTTTCTTTATCGTGATCGTGAAGCAACTACAGAGTACTATGTTCTAGTGCAAGTTTAGAAAGTGTACATGAATTTGCTTCGAAGTTATTTGTGAGTGAACATTCTTGTCTTACTGAAAACATCATGTGGCGTGTTTCGTAAATGTCTCGGAACATTTCGCTTCTGTCTTCTTTTTAAGAATAACTCCGAATGGCCTGATGTAGTAACATATGAGTCTCTGTGGATCAGTACCATATAGAATATGAAAACTGTTTGGGTTGGACTGGTGAATTTAAGGCTTCCTTTGTGTTAAACTTCGCTGCAAAGACACTAACTAATTAGCACCAACAATAGTTTGGCAGTAACCAGGGACTTGACAGATACTTAAAGCTTTGTTTGAAAGCAGTGTAGTATAATTAAGTTGTCATTAGAGTTTTTAACACAAGTTATTTTTAATCCTGTATGTATGAAATTCTTATGAGCTTAAAGGTGCTGCCCTGAAACTTGAATTATGTGGTCTTTGCATGGGAGGTATTTATTCAAATACTGTTTACTCTTGCTTTTGGCAGTTGAACCAGTATCTACTAGCACCGAGTAAGGGAGCAGACCTTATGAAGCATAACAAGGTAGGCGGACTGTACTGTTAGAGGAATCAAATTAAATCATAACCCACTGTATAGTGTGCTACCAAGCGATAAACATAAAGGAAAATCATTTCCACCTAGACTTAGCAAAGATGAAGTACATAGCTTTAATGGCAAAAAGGGTATTTCATATGAAGAGGCAGAAGTTTTGGGACTAGTACAACGTGTAGGTGGATATTTAAAATTACTGTTTGCTGTATCAGGTACATTGGACGCGTTAGTTGGTGGAGCTGCTGCTATTACAAATTCTGTACATAGGGAGCAAAAGAAGATATAGAGTTAGCAGAGGAAAAGAGTCATAATATTGTATTAGAAAAATTGGCAATGGCTTAAGCACACGATGCACAAAATAATTTTTCGAACACCATAATGCATTCAGCGATTTTGATAGATGAAAGTGTGTTAAGGAATAACACTGTGGGCTAATACTTAGAGTTCAGATTGTAGCGGCAGCGGCAGCTAACATGCTTGCATGCGGAAGCGAAATCTACTGCAGCGTACAGTCTTTAATTTTTGAATAAGGCGTCGTTCAACTAGTAGTAAAAGATGGGTGGCCTTATTTCTCTTTTTTTGTGAGGGCGTCATAATGACGTGACGAAGAGAATGTGAACCAACCACATCTGTTGTATTGGACATCCATAATTAACAAATGACCGCCAGCAAACGCGAGAAGTTTGCTCAAGTTACATCAGGGACGTCTTCATCCACTGTTACTGATGGTGTTAAAATTCCAATTAAAATTACGGAATAAACAGACAGGTAGTGGCAATAACTGCGTGAGGCTCCGTGTCAGGGTGCAAGTCCTTCAACTGGATGCCACTTGCAAATCCATTATCTACCCTGTTATCGAACTAGGGAAAGGGGATCTACAGCGTTATGACAGATTCTCATTCACATGAGGAAAAAATAGGCAAAGTCAGGGAATTTTTTTGAGGCAATGAAAAAACGGACAAAACATCTAGTTGGCTTTTAAGACTGATCCTACTTTAAACTTAACTATATATTTGCGATAAGAAAAAGCAAAATAGGGGTCGTAAGTATGGTTTGACCAATGGCCTGTGAGTTTAAAATACGCCTACTGCCTGCAGTATAGCCTCTCAGCAGTTATCTGAAATCAAAAATGGATAACATCAGTTGACACTATATTAAATTTATGGGAGCTTATACCAAACCGCAATGAAATAACCTTAAATTTTGCGGTATGGTGCTAATCTGAACATTGAGTACGTTTTCTGGGAGTTTGTTTCACTCTTTATGGCTTTACACTAGAAAGTTAATATTGACAAAGTTCATATAATATAGGTATAAGCTCACAAGAAAAGTATTAATTCTTGGGGTTCAAAGGTAGGAGGTAACAGGTTGAACTGTTTCTATCTTATGCTGCACACAGTTCTGAAAAATCGTTTCTCAAGAAAAACATGTTTAAAGTTTAGGAAAAACTTTTATATGTAATATTAGTTCAACCCACATTAAAACAAAGTGTTGTTATATATTTTTGATGTCGCTGAACACAAATAAAAAGTGAGATTTCGAAAATAAAAAATGCCTAATCCAATACGGCGGACAAATAATTGTGTGTAGATCAACTTGGCTAAAAATAAACCAAAGAACGTTATTTGTTACTTACGTTTAGTTTGCAAGTCGAGGGCCGTATATCAACCCTTCCTCTAACTCGAAATGTTCTTAGAGAGCAATTCCCTCTTTCGTCTCTGCGAGAAAATCCAATGTGGCTGAGAAGGATATGGTGCGTTCGGCAGCCTGCACATATTGTTCGGCAGCTTTATCGGGGAATATGTTCGCATGCATATCGCAATATACAGGGTTTCTAACTCAAAACTCCAAGATTTCAAAGACTAAGAAGAAAACCGCAATAGATACGAGAATGAAAAATGCACCACATTTTAAGCAACTCAAAGAATTTATTGATTTATCATCAATATACCTCTACACGTGAACCATTTGTAGCATAAAGAATATCGAGTCTATATTCAATTTCTTGCCAAGTTCTTTGTAACATTTCCTCTGTTATTGTTGCAATCGCATTAGTGACATGATGTCGCAACATAGGAATATAGTCCACTTTGGTCGCCGTGCTTCACGAATGGCCAAATGAAGAATTCAAGCGGCGTAGTGTCAGTGGACTGGAAAATTTCCTATCCGGGGAACTTGCGAACAGCCGTTGACCAATGCGGCGGAGCTCCATCTTGTTGAAAAGTGATGTTGGGTTGCAAGTCTTGTATCTGAGGGTACACAAACTTCTCCAACATATCCAGATAAACTAATCCATTCACTGTTTGTTCCACAAAGAAGAGCGGTCGAACAATCCTGTCGTACATTAGCCCTTATTTTTATAGTCGTATCTATTGTGGTATTTCTATCCTGTGTCCTTTAAATCCGGGACGTTTGAGTGGGACACTCTGAAAATCATTCTGTGAACGTGCGTCACTCCAAGACCAACCTTTCCCACTGAAAGAGTTCCACGGAGCAGTCAGATTGTTTGGAACAATCGTCTGTAGAAACTTTTGTAACGCACGGATTAAGCTCATATACCTTTCTAAAAAACGCAATAAAATCGAATTTTCGACCATTTTGAATAGGAACCTGGTCCTGGCGTGGAATCAGAACCATGACTTATTCGTTGTTATTCCTCAAACCGTTGAGAGGTGAAATCAAGGTTAGAGACGGACTTCAAATTTCCGTGTGCCAACTGGGATTCGATCCCTCGACTTCTTTGTTTCCAGGCATGTGCCCGGCCACTCGATTACCTTTATTTTTCCTTCCTTTTGACATGTTTCATAGCCAGTTTTCGTCAGCGGCTCTTTGTGTTTGTCGAATGACGTCTCCCAAATTTTATCGATAAGAATTTCACAGACTATTTTTTATTAGCTAGTGAGGCCAGTCTATTGACCGAACACGTATCGGTGGGCACTAGGTGCCTGGTGAACGTCTTTCTACTGGACGCCACTTCAACGACTTGCTTGTCCCTTAGCCAACGGCACCCGGTGATCGGACGGGAAACGAAGTTTGGAACGCGTCTTGGCAGTTGGCGGTTTGCCAAATGTAATCTACACCTACGTCCACATAGATACTCCGTACATCACACTTAACTGTCTGGCGGATGGTTCATCGAACCGCCATCATAAGAACTCTCTATTATTCCTCTCCCCGCCAACTGTATATTTCCAATGAGATCCAATTTCCCTTATTTTCGCATTAGGAGGAGAAATTTAGTGAGAAGTTTCCACTGGTCATGTCCGTGACACTCTTTCCCTCATTTTTCGATAATTTAAAGCGTGTTGCCCTTCTCTGAATTTTCTCGACGTACTCCGTTAATCCTATTTCCTAAGGATGCCGCATCGTGCAGCAGTACTCTGAAAGACCACGGGCAAGCGTAGTGTACGCAGTCTCTTTAATAGATCTGTTGCGTCTAGTAAGGTAGTAAACCGTAATCTTCGTTTCGCCTTCCCCTATGTGCTCTTTCCAATCTAAGTTGTTCATAATTGTAATTCCTAATAATGTATTTGAATTCACGGCCCTTCGGTTTGACTGGTTTATAGTGTAGCCGTGTCTGTTTAGCACTCATGTGGATGACTCTTACACTTTTTATTATTCAGGGTCAATTCCCAATTTTCGCTCCATACAGAGATATTTTCTCAATCGTTTTGCATTTTCTTTTGATTTTCTGAGACTGTACTAGACGATAAACGACAGCATTATCTGCGTACAGCCTAAGGCGGCTGTTCAGATTGTCTTCAATATTGTTTATATAGACAACGATTAGCAGAGTGCCTGTAACAATACCTTGGGGAACGCCAGACAACCATTCTGTTTTATTCGAACTGTGACCTCTCTTACACGAAATCACGAATCCAGTAGTATAACTGAGGCGATATTCTTTGAGCAGACAATTTGATTGCAAGAGGCTTGTGAGGTACAGTGTCAAAACCCTTCTGGAAATATAAATACGGAATCAATATTAAATCTCTTGTCAATAGCACTGAAGACATAGTCCTGTTCCAAAAGTGTATGAGGCCTTCGACTTCTACGAAGGTAACGTGTTGCGTTCATGTGTGTTTCGATCCCCACTCATGTATACAATTAAGTATTTTGTACCATATCACGTTTATTTAAGCGTCTTACATTGAGAGGAATGTACCTATTCTCATAAGACTGCAAAACAGGGGTAGATTACCAGCAGTTTCTCAGTTCCCAATATCAAACCCTAATACACAAAAAACAATGGAGGAATTACATATATTGCATTACTGCAAAACAGGGATAGATTGCCAGCAGTTTCTCAGTTGCCAATATCAAACCATAATACACAAAATAAAAACAACGGAGGAATTACATATATTGCATTACATTAAAGGACACTAAGACTTTTCTCACGATGTTAGTACAAATTTCCAACTAATTATGATTTTTTAAAATATTATGTAACACTTAGACATCTCAATCGTGTATCTGCGTTAGATGGCCAGACAGCCAAAGGATAGATGGGCAGCAGGCAAAAACTTTCAAAACAAAGAGGAAATCGCACTACAATGGTATACAGTCATATTAAATTGTTTTTATTGAACTATTTGTCACGGTAAGTTTTGCAGAGAAAATTTCGGAAAATCACACAACTTGTGCATCATTGGCTTAAGCAAAATAGGAACGTGAGGCTATCGCAGTTTTTGAATCAGAACCTGTTTCTGTATTTATGATTTTCCTTGGAGTATTAAACACTACAGAACTTTTTCTGGTGGAGTAACTATCAATTTTTACGGTATTAACGCCAATTTGAACCTTAAGTAAAACCAGTATCTCGAACGTACTTACTTGACATCATTAAAAAGTGAGTTGCCGTCAAAATTAAGAAAATAAACGAAGTGCTACGGGGTGACTAACTATCCCAACATGGTATGGCCATCACTGTCAATCGACGGCGAACGACTGCCATAGCACGTCATTTAACATGGTGGTCGAGACTGCAATGCAGCTAAACTTATACAACCCTGAAGTGCATGTTTCCGTAACAGTTCCCAGTTTCGCTTACGAAGAAGTGTAAGGGTACTGACGTGCTGTGTATTGTTCAGGTGTGTTAATACTAAAATAATACAAAATACGTTTGTTGAAAGAAAGAGTGAAGGGAATCGTAAACGTGTCCATCGAGACAAAGACTCGCTATGAATTTACTGGGAGCTCTGTAAAACAGCTAGTTGGAGAACCACAACCTTTGGCCATCTCCCGAGTACGGTTATTCTGTTCAGCGAAGCTCTTCTATAAAATCATACATTACATTCACGGTACTACAGTGTATATATGCATTTCTAAGAAATTCTGATTATCGCGTGTATTATGGCAATGCTGATTCCAGAGGCACAGGATACTCAGAAACCACGATGTTCAGAATTTAACGTTGTATTTGTCGCGAAAGGAAAATATACAGAGTTTCCTTGAAAACAACTCTAGAGAAATTAGGCATTTTAATAATCAAGAACACAAAGAAGTTAATAAAATGAAATATGGTTATATGCAGGAAGTTACAAGTTACGAAACTCAACAGTTAAAATTCCATTGTCTTATTTACGTATTTACGAACCTTGCCAGAGAATTCTTCGAAAATCAGTAATCTTGAGCATCAACGCAGTTGGTGAAATTTGAAAAATGGTGCAAATGGCTCTGAGCACTTTGCGACTCAACTTCTGAGGTCATCAGTCGCCTATAACATAGAACTAATTAAACCAAACTAAGCTAAGGGCATCACACACATCGATGCCCGAGTCAGGATTCGAACCTGCGACCATAGAGGTCGCTCGGCTCCAGACTGTAGCGCCTAGAACCGCATGCCACAAAGGCCGGCGTGAAATTTGAGTCACGCAACTTAGTTACTCTTCCATCTGACAGGTGGTGAGAATTAAAGTCTCCGTGGATGGGTGACCGTCTGTGTCTACCAAGAGCTGTTGGCACGTGGGGTGCACTCAGCCTTGTGAGCCCAAATGAGGAGCTTCCTGACTGAGAAGTAGCGGCTCCGTTCTCGAAAACTGACAACCGCGGTGTGCTGGTCATCTGCATTTAGTGACTCCTATTGGTAGTGGGTGATACAGCCGTCTGTCGATACTGTTGGGCTTTCCCAAGCGTGTTCGGACGGAGAGTTGAACACTTCATTATTAATAGTCTCTTCATCAGGGGGAATTTTTCAATAAAAAAATATCATTCTTTAGTTTTGCGTGGCCGTCTGCATACAGTTCATATAACGGCTTACCAGATGACTGACATACGTTATGTTTACGAAGTACACATAGAGCATACGGAAAGTATCCATGAACTTGACTCCAATTCACCATGATGCTAAGCGAAATTGGTACCACTAGAAAACATCAAAATGCGAGGACTTTCAAAGAAGCTGATTTACACATAATACAACAATCGATTTTATGTGACTGACTTCACGCATTTAAACGACTGATTGACAATTTTATTCTCAGCAAAATTCATATTATAGCATCATCAAGTTCCCTGTATGAAAACATATATCACATTTAATCTGAGAAAAGCACTACTGCTAAAAATGAGTATGAAAATAGTTTTTTAGACTTTCTATTTGGAGGAACTATGCAGAATGCGCTCTCAGGCGCCACTCGCTATAAATTAGTTCACAGAGCATTATTCTCAACTACTAATGTCGTCGTTTGTCATTCAGTAGTGCCTTCATGTGGTGAAAATGAATTCCAAAATTACTATCCAAGACATCCCTTTGGTACAATAGATGGCTGTTGAGCCTAGACAATAAAATATTTGAGACCTTCCTGGTGAGTACTTAAAAACGCGTTTAAAATTTGATACACGAGAAATAACATGGATTTATAGATTTTTGATGTAATTAAACATTTCGGGATTATAGTTAAGAACAGAACTAATTGGAAACATCAGCAAATATATGGTTGGAAGGCTAACTAAAGACTGTTTCCTTAGTGAAACACTCAGATTGTGCGGTAAATGTAATAAAGAGACTGTGTGGCATCGCATTTAGTGCGCGATCGCCCATTTGTCTATTAAAAGCTTTACTTCAGAATGTTTGTGCGCTGCAATGTAAGCCGGTAGAGTATTATAGGTTCAGTAACGGACGTGTTGTGTCCTGCAGACTGACGTCACGACCGTCTGGTGCAGTTGCGGGTGTGAAAGCAGTGGAGTAGCGCTGGCAGGCCACTTACATTTTACAAAACTGAAAATGATAATAACTAATAAAGGAATAACCTGAGGAGCGTCATATTTGATGTACAACCTCCTGTTGTGGAAAGAAACAATATGTCAAACTCTGAGATCAAAATTAGTTGTATTTTGGAAGTTAGTAAAATTCCATTAAAAAACGCAATTTTTCGACAGTCAAGAATTTAAATAAATACAGCGATGTAATAGTTCACCTTCAGTGACTGTGTACGATGATCTGCTAACAGTTTCAGTGTTCGTATATAAATTTGAAAGTTTTTAGTTTCATAAAACCTCTATGACTTTTCTGTGATAATGATTTCATGAATTCTAACTAAATATGTGTATTGCGTGTTAGGGTGCGTGTGAATGAGAATGCGTGCGTGAGAGTATGTGGGAAGTTCGGCATTATTAAAAATCATTCATGTAATTCTCTACAGGAACTGGCAAGTGTGCCAACTCTGTAACGAATCCACTAGTGGCTCCCCTACTAGTGAATGCCGGATGTCCGAGTATGTATGCTTATGTATAAGACAGCAAGAACATTCGCGACTACATAATTAATTTCCAGAGGTAGAGTAAAGCTTATATTTCATTTTGTTTTGTTTATTCAATTAGAGAGTTTTGTATTACTTAATTCGATCACGTCAATGAGCCTAGAGAAGTGGTTGGTGCTTGCTAGATTTTGGGGCGAGCCGCGCCCTAGAAGTGAGTTCTCATTGGTCGTAAGTTCTGACAGCCAATGAGAAGCGAGACGGTTGGCCGCCTAGCGAGGAGATAGAGTGTGGGAGAGTCAGAGGAGAGTCGCGAGCTAGCTTTGATTGGAAGCGGTTATGCTGGATCTGACTTTTCGCATTATGTGTAAGATGAAGTCTTGGGACGATTTCCGCGTTATAGTCCAGTGTTAATGGTATTTGGTAGTGACAAGAAACTGTTTATAAAAACTTTAGTGATGTTATAATTCGTTCCGACGAAAATCGCGACTGAACTTTGAATTATGTAGGGTAGCGGTATTGAGTTTATTCTTACTGAGTATTTTATGGCGAGCATAAACTTTTACTAAAGACAACCACTGAATATCGTGTGCAGAAATAATTGGCCGATCATTGACTATGTTACAAGTAATTGGTTTTGAAATTAGGGAAGGTAAAAGTTCCGGCTGTTTTAGGTATGGTGATAACTGTGAACAGAAACTTCAATAATTTTCGCAAATGTGGCTGATGATTTTGCTTAACGGCAATTAAGATCTATTGAAGGTTTAAATTTGAACTTCATGTTTAAAGTACGAGTGATATCCCCTTTCCGAATCATTTATTTAAAGTACATAGAAAATTTTCAGCAAATTTTACTTATAGCGGCCTCCGGCGTGTCGCTATGAGGTTACAGTTTCCTCAACACTGCTTTTCTATGATCTCGTAAGTAGCTGCAGTCAGGAGTTCTACTGCTGTAAAGAGGTAGGTGAACAAAAATTATAAAGGAAATTGCATTGCAGCAGTATAATCCGTCGCAATTGGAGAATCACATGCACGCACGAAAAAAAAAAAATTATTAATTAAAAAAATCCGTCGCAATTGGTACATCGGCCGGGAAAGATAATGAAACATTTCTTTAAAAGCAGTAGTGTGTGTTTAATCGGACGATAAAGAAGTGCTCGCGAATAAACAGGAACTGGGGAAAGGACAAATATTAAGAGTGAACTATCGCCACGTGGACAGAAAGACAGTGATAGTCCATGAACTGTGAGTGTGTTTGATGTGCTTGGTGGAGGGATTTTACGGTTGTATGGCGCCGACTGAAGTAGCTGACAACAGCGACATCTGGCAGACTACGAGCTACGAGATGACGCGACGGCGGCAGCGGAAGCAGTTGGCAGCGCTGACTGGAGAGGTGGCCCGTAAACTGGTACGGCAGCCCAGTGCATGGTGATCGGACCCGCAGCCTCAGCTAGCCGTGTTGGAGACATCACAAGCGTAAAGTTAAGTAGGGTGTTATTTAAAGCTTTGTGTGTGTGTGTGAAAAAACTGATTAAAATGGCTGAGTGTAAACAAACAAATGTAGAGGACAAACTGGTGGTATATAGGAGGAAAGAACAAGGAGAAGAGATTTATGATCCTATGAACTTTTGTTTGGATGTGTCCCAACCCAGTTTCAGTAGTGGTTTGAGAGAGTTATTAAGTGTTAATTATAGATCCGAGGTGGAACAGAATGTATCAGATCCCAGTGTTTCCAATCTACCTGTGGCAGTAGCTAATATTAATCGAGACATTGTATCAGTAAGTGATGGGGCGAGAGATAGTGTGGCAGGTATGTTAATGAGTCTATTGGCAAAATTGAATGGTTTAGGTGCTAATATGTCGAAAATATATTCTAATATGATGAAAATGGGTACCTTATTAGGTGAGGAGATGGAAGCTAATATGACCAAATTAGGTTCTGATACGACAAAAATGGGTTTTGAGATAGATTCAAAAATGAGTGGGTTAGAGTCAAAAATAAGGAGGGGTGAGGAAATAGAATCCAAGCTAGATTCTAAAATTTCAGATCTAAGAGATTGTTGGAAGCATGACATGGCAGTGATTAGTAATAATGTAAAAATTGAAATTAATCATGTTAAACAGGAATATACGCAAACTATTGTTCAAGTATAAAGTGAAATAACTACAAAATCGAACAAGTTACAGATGACCACCAGCAATTTAAAGTGCATGCAAATTCTGAAATAGTCAAGGCTCGTGAATATATCAAAGGGGTAGAAAATTATAGTGAAATAAATCACGCTGCCTTACAATGTAAATTGAAGAAAAATAAGGATAAGTGTGACAAACTTGGGGCTCAGGTAATAAATAATGTCACTGGCTTTGAAATTCATATTAATCAATTCAGTGAAAGTATGAATGAGCAATTGTGTGAGCATGACTGTCAGCTAACAAAAGTAGAACATGGTGTTACTAACAACAGTGGTAGCATTATGTCTAGTGGAATAGTAGAATCCACTGAGATTGATTATGTCACTCATCGACAGTTTCTCAAGTTTGATCCTAATAAAAGTGTACATCCACATGATTTTGGAATGACTTTGAGGATATCTTGCCTAAAGTATGCAGTGATAAGCAGAAGATAGGATTTATTACTTCAAACTTAATGGGGGAGGCAAGAATCTGGGGGAACTTGACCTCAGAAAAATATACTAAATTGCGGGAATTTAAACACGCTTTCTTTGAGGAAGACTGGGGTAAGCGAAAGCAAATGTATGTACTTAAGCGTTTATGGTCTGGGGAAAAATACGACCCCATGGATGAAGGAATAAAAAGATTTGTACAAAGGTGGGTAACTACTCTATCCTATCTTAGTAATAAAGTAGGAGCGTAGCAAATCGTTTTGGGGGTGGAAAATAAGTTACCTTGGAATTGGAAGAATAAAATATCTGCACCTAGAGACAATGTAGATAAATTTGTACAATATCTAGAACGCGTTGAATCAGTAATCAAAGAGGAGGGAAGCGCGAGAAGAGAGTATCGCCCTCCTGCTAGGCAGAATGACAATCTCACTGATGTAAACATAAGCAGAATGAGTGTGCAGAGAGGAGGCGGATGTCGAGGTAGGTCACGAGGGAGTGGCTGGACATATGATAATCGGGTCAGTGACCGGGGGGCAGTACGGAGACGCCACTAGATGTCAGTAGGCGACACCACTACCTGACGAAGGACGTTAGCTAGTGATGACGCACCGCGGTCGGGAAACATGTAGCTGTCTACGATTATGCTAGTGTTCGTAGACAACGGCATTCCCAGTTAAACCCGCTGGAAAAACAGTCCATAAGAAAGCCACCAGTAAAACCACCTAGCATTAATATAGTTGCTACGAAAGAAGGGAAGAATAATGGGGAGCAACAAGAGACAGCAGAGTTAATTAAAGTAGCGCTAATGGGGCACAGTAATATTAACAATTAGAAAAAGAACACGCTTTCGAAGAAGTAAGTACTGATAATAAGGTTCTGAATCAGGAGGTGAAGCTAAATCTGCACAGCGGCACAGTTGTGGAAACAGAAATGAAGCAGAGGTCAATGATGTGCTTATATGGTTATTTGAAGTAGTTGAGGCTAGTGATAAAGAAGGAAGAAGTGGAGTATATATATATATATATATATATATATATATATATATATATATATATATATATATATTGATGACGACACCTGGGCTAGGGTCGCAGAAACAGAGGTGAGTAAAGGAAGAGAAACACTAGAGAGATGTTTCGATTTAGCACTAGTGGGCAGACTGGTAGGAGCTGCCACTAAGAATAGGGATAATATTAAGCATGAGGGAGACCCTGTAAGCGTGAATGTGATATCCACCCAGAAAACAGGTTTTGACAGAAGGGAAACGGTGCAGGATTTATTAGACGAAGTAAAACCTGAAATCAAAAGAGAGTACTTAGGATAGCCAATAATAGAGTTAAGAGTATTAAGTGAAAAGGTAAAGTGTTTAATAGATACAGGATCAGAAGATCTACCGCTGTAAAGTGGAAGGTGAACAAAAAATAGGAAAGAAATTGCATTGTAGCAGCAGAATATAATCCATTGCAATTGGAGCATCGCACGCACGCACGTAAAAAAATTTAATAAATAAATAAAATTCCGTCGCAACTGTCTACGCTACGCTTGTTCGCCCCTTTCTGGACAATCGCTGCACAATATTGGGTCCTTACCCAAAAACGAAAAAAAAAGTTTCCATCAACCTTCAGCAAACACTCAAGTTTGGAATGAGGAATAATCATACATGTGTAGATGTAACTGAGAGACCAGACTGCAACTACGGCCCATCCCCTCTTCAGCTATATCCTATCTGTCATGTTGAGGGGTTTACTTGCTGCCGGAATCATCTGGAAGGGTGTAGTTTATTCAGCATAACTAAACGCTCTGTATAAACTACAAACTGTGTAAATATGGCTTCCCCTTTCCAATTTCTAGAAATACATCTTATAAGATAAACTGTAAATCCAGGTTTTTTTTCTCGTGCGTCTAAACTGAACTTTTCCAAAGTTGATTCTAATATCGGTTTCATTTTCCTGGAAATAATTCGTATTAGTATTTCGCCGATACAGGATTCTTAAACTGAACGTTCTGTAGTACGTTGTCAACTCTTACCTTAATTTTTATTGGGATCATCCAATTTTCTCTAAGATATAGTTACTTTGATTGTTTCATATGCTTTACATTTCAGCTTTAACTACATTGTCATGGTTGCATTCCCAAGCATCTTATTAATTGTAAGGAATGTCATGAACTTCATGCAAATTATCCTCAGTCTTCCAAAGTCTGTTATAGTCTTCTAGCAATATCATATCCGTTACCATTGTCTCTCCATTGTTTCTTTACAGATTTACTATATACTATTCCCCCTAGTTCGAGGAAAGTTATTCCTTGATGCCTTAAAACATGTGCTACTATCGTGTCTCATGTCCTTGTCAACGTTTGCCATATGTTCCATTTTTTGTTCATTCTGTTGAGAAGCGCCTCATTCCTTATTTTATCAATCCGCCTTATTTTAAACATTCTACTATGGCACCACATCACAAACCCTTCGATTATATTCTGTTCCAGTTCCCACACTGTCCGTGGTTTAGAATCATACATTACTGTGCTCCCAACACACATTCTCAGAATTTTCTTCCTCAAATTAAGGCATATGTATGACACCAATAGACGTCTATTCGCCAGGAATCTCCCTTTTCGCTATACTGGTCTGCATTTTATGTCCTCCCTCTTCATCTCTTATTGCTTATTTTCCTTTAAGGTACATGAATTTCTTAACTTCGTGTACTTCCTGATCACTAGCTATGTTGTTAAGTTTCTCATTCTCTTTTCTGATCCAGCTCATCATCACTTCTTCCTTTACGTGGTTTACTCGCAATTCATATTGTTTAGTCTTTACAATTATCATTCCATTCCGTTCTTTGTCTGTACTAGTCTGCATTTTATGCCTTCCTTTATCCGTCATGGCTTATTTTCCTTCAAGGTGGCAGAAATTCTTAACTTCAGTTACTTCATTATCACCAATTACGTTGTTAAGTTTATCGCTATTCACATTTCTGCCATTTCTCGTTACCTTTGGCTTTTCCCTCCTTTGGCTTTTCCCTCAATCCAAACCCTATACTCACTAGATTGATCATTCCATTCAACAGATTCTGTAAGTCTTCATCACTTTCACTATGGATAGCGGTGTTACCAGCGAAACTTATGATTAATATCCTTTGAAGCTAAAATTTATTCTCACTCCTGAAACTTTCTTTTAATCCCATCGTTGCTTCTTCGATGTATAGACTGAAGACTGCACACTGTCTAATCCGAGCTCTTCGTTCTTGCTCTTACAATTTCATAATTCTCTGCTGGTAATTGTACATATATCATACGTACTCTCTTACTCTTTATCTTATTCTTCTGTTTCTCAGAATTTCAAACATCTTTCACCTTTTCACATTGTCGAACGCTTTTACTATATCGACCAAATGCTATGAGTGTATCTCGACTTTTTTTCTGTCTTGCTACAGTCGCAGGCTCGAATCCTGCCTCGGCCATGGATGTGTGTGATGTCCTTAGGTTAATTAGGTTTAACCAGTTCTAAGTTCTAATTGACTGATGACCTCAGAAGTTAAGTCCCATAGTGCTTAGAGCCATTTTTTTCTTCTGTCTTGCTTCAATTAACAAGCGCAGAGGCAGAACTGCCTCTGCGCCGCCTTTAGGTTTTCTAAAGCCAAAATGATCGTCAACTAACTAATTCTTCCGTATATTATACTTCCCTATGAATCTGCTTAGTGTATTCATCTCTTTTCCTCCCTCTACGATTTTTACCCTTCACGTTTCCCTCCAATACTAAATGGGTGAACCCTTGATGTCTCAGAATATGTATCATGAATTGATCCTTTTTTATTTTTGCTCAGGTTGTACCACAAATTTCTTGTCTATCCAGTTGTATTCAGGACTTCCTCTTTAGTTACGTGATCGACCCATCTGATTTTCAGCGTTCTCCTGTAACGCCACATTTAGAAACCTTCTATCCCTTGTTATCCAAACTCTTCATCGTCCATTTTTCACTTCCATATATGGCTACACTCCAGACGAATACTTTCAGAAAAGGCTTCCTCACAAATATGTATATACAAATTTCTCTTCTTCAGAAACCCATTTTTGCCATTTCTAGTCTACGTTTTATGCACTCCCTACCTCGAACACCATCAGTTATTTTCCTTCGAAAATAGCAAAAATCATTTAATACTTTAAGTGTCTCGTTTCCTGATCTCATCCACTTACCCTCACCTGATTTAGCGTGGCTATGTTCGATTACCCCCATTTTGCTTTTGCTGATTTTCGTCTTTTACCCTCCCTTCAAGACACTGTCCATTTCGTTCAACTGTTCTACCATTGCGGCCACGCTCGGGAGGGTCACGTGGTCTATGGGCGTCTTGCCACGGTAGTGTGTAAGCTTAGGGACCGATGACATCAGCAGTTTGGTCCCATAAGACGTTACCACAAATTCCCAATTTTCTACCATGGCGTTTGTTATCTCTGAAAGTATTACAGTGTCATCGGCATATCTGAAAGTTATTTTCTTCTCCCTGATCATTGGGGATAGGCTACAACCCTCTTTCACTCCCATTTCAAAGCGCCTCTCATTCATGCTCCTTGCTCTATGTCTGAGTTAAACTGGGTACGTATACGATGTGTCCGCCCAGTGTAGAATGTTCTCTCGCTATCTATAATAGCTTGTGCTGTAATTTCACATAAGTAGTTTTATTAATCAGCATATTACAAGAATGACACTCCTCGCGCTTTTATTTGACATACATATACCCAGCAACGTTAAAATAATTTCTATACGCGAAGCGCAGTCAGATCCACCCACTTTCACAGTATCGAGTTACGCAGCAAAAAGTCAACCGTTATGAGATGAGCTGAGATGACTTTAACTATTGTTTCTAAACTTGGTAACACTCAGGCGACTGACAGTGACTTGAAAAGTAAATAAAGCCACTAACACACATGATTCACAAGTAAACACAACATAACAGTATTTCCACTTTCAAACCTCCACACAACGTATACTAACAGCTACAACTACTGAACGTATTAACGAAACGATTTTTTTTTAGTGGTAAAGGCTCTCAAAAACCCTCTTAATTACTACAGCAAAGGTATTCCCAATAGAAAGCCACCGTAATCAATGCCTAGCCGTACTTTCACACTACGATAATACAACGTAATTCAGTTTAATTAATCCGGCTAAATGCTAAGGGGTCGTCGATTTATCCTCTATCACTGATTGCAGAATGTACTGACGCCCTTGTTGAAATAACTCTGATTCAATTGTTTTAATACCTTTGTCATGTAATTATTTCTCGAGTGTGCTTATTTAGCGTAAAAATATACCTTTTACTTCGCTGGCTCAAAGATATGATATACTTTCTCACTCAGATGCCACTATTACGTAAACGGCGTCTGTGACATAGAATTCGTAATACTAAAATAGTAACGATCATTTCATTTAATTTTTCCTTTAATCTCCACTTTGGAGTTAAATCCTAGTAAATATGACTCCTTTTAATAACTTTCAAGTTTTATCTTTTTAACAAACGCGAGTTCGTTTCATGTAACTCAAAGAATAAGAATACTGTCATATATAAAGCGTACTCACAAATAGTTTCTCATCTGTAAGTTTCTTTCCAATAACTAGAAAATGTTCGAGGCATTTGGTAATATTGCTATATATTTAATCAATAAAAAAACTGTCTAAATAAGAACTCAAATATCTCCACTTTTTAAAATTTGTTGCCTCTCATAGCACTCGTTAATAGATTCATACAACGAAATTAGAGCACGAGTTTTTAATTTTTACTTTCCTTTGCCAGTCACGGCTATCTTTTCTATTTATTGATAGAACCTCAGTTATCATTTACGCACTTCGTATACATGTGAGATCAGGTGTCCACTCGAAAGAGATAACAATGACAATAATAATAACAATAATAATAATAACAAAACCTACATGTCACCACTACTTTAAATACTGCAATTCAATTGTGATTCAAAGATCAACAACTTCAAGCGTAGACAATATGCAGTCCCACTACTTTAAACAATTTAAGGAAGTCGCTCGATACGGATCTCTTCAAATTCTTAACATGGTTACTCAATGCCTCATAATGTAGTTCCAAGTTTTTTGACTTTCAGTTCCTTTTCTTTACACGTAAATTTCACATAACACGCTGTGTACCGTAGCAAAATGAGATACAGCTCCCAATCTTTGAACCCTTAGCGACTGACTAAGAGAAGTAAGTTACATCGAGACCTCAGCTCGGGAATCACAACAGCCAACAACCACAAAATAAACACGACATTGGCCACCTCGGAGTCGACCAGCAGACTCTTTAACACCCTTTCACGAAACTGTAGGACCATAAAGTCCAAATAAGCTTCTACTGGAATTATCCAGCCGCACAACTAAGCAGCTTACTGCATCGGCTCCTAACTCAAACAGGCGATTTCCCGAATCCACGTAACAGCATTCGCAGCTTAGTTAATCAAGTTATAACATGCAGAACCTCCCGCCTAGAATGACTACTAAATTTCCTAAGCCGTACAAATTTCGGAAAGAGCTAACCGGGACCTCTCTCAACAGTTAGATTTACCGACCCAGGAAAACTGTTACCAATATTATCTCCCGTAGGACCATCTACCGCGTCCTATGGTGAAACGGGGCCTCAGCTAATTGTCTGGCAATGTCAAGATCTCCAGGAACCATATCACTCAAAATGACACGATTTTTTGTTTCCATAATAATGTTCTCATTGTAGGAAATAGCTCTCTCGGCGTCGCATAGCGGCCAGTTATTCCCGATGGTTGACGATCTCTGGAATTCGACGTCACCGCTGCCCAACCTCTGGTTTGCTGCACAGTCATCTACATCTACATTTACATCTACATTTATACTCCGCAAGCCACCCAACGGTGTGTGGCGGAAGGCACTATACGTTCCACTGTCATTACCTCCCTTTCCTGTTCCAGTCGCGTATGGTTCGAGGGAAGAACTACTGACGGAATGCCTCCGCGCTCGTTCGAATCTCTCTAATTTTACGTTGGTGATCTCCTTTGGAGGCATAAGTAGGAGGGAGCAATATATTCGATACTTCATCCAGAAACGCACGGCAAGCTACACCACGATGCAGAATGCCTCTTTTGCAGAGTCTGCCACTTGGGTTTGCTAAATATCTCCGTAACGCTATCACGCTTACCAAATAACCCTGTGACGAAACGCGGAGCTCTTCTTTGGATCTTCTCTATCTTCTCTGTGAACCTGACCTGGTACGCATCCCACACTGATGAGCAATGCTCAAGTATAGGTCGAACGAGTGTTTTGGAAGACCACTCCTTTGTTGATGGACTACATTTTCTAAGGTCACTCCCAATGAATTCTGCCTTACCAATAATTAATTTTATATGATCATTTCATTTCAAATCGTTCCGTACGCATAGTCCCAGATACACTCCTGGAAATTGAAATAAGAACACCGTGAATTCATTGTCCCAGGAAGGGGAAACTTTATTGACACATTCCTGGGGTCAGATACATCACATGATCACACTGACAGAACCACAGGCACATAGACACTGGCAACAGAGCATGCACAATGTCGGCACTAGTACAGTGTATATCCACCTTTCGCAGCAATGCAGGCTGCTAATCTCCCATGGAGACGATCGTAGAGATGCTGGATGTAGTCCTGTGGAACGGCTTGCCATGCCATTTCCACCTGGCGCCTCAGTTGGACCAGCGTTCGTGCTGGACGTGCAGACCGCGTGAGACGACGCTTCATCCAATCCCAAACATGCTCAATGGGGGACAGATCCGGAGATCTTGCTGGCCAGGGTAGTTGACTTACACCTTCTAGAGCACGTTGGGTGGCACGGGATATATGCGGACGTGCTTTGTCCTGTTGGAACAGCAAGTTCCCTTGCCGGTCTAGGAATGGTAGAACGATGGGTTCGATGACGGTTTGGATGTACCGTGCACTATTCAGTGTCCCCTCGACGATCACCAGAGGTGTACGTCCAGTGTAGGAGATTGCTCCCCACACCATGATGCCGGGTGTTGGCCCTGTGTGCCTCGGTCGTATGCAGTCCTGATTGTGGCGCTCACCTGCACGGCGCCAAACACGCATACGGCCATCATTGGCACCAAGGCAGAAGCGACTCTCATCGCTGAAGACGACATATCTCCATTCGTCCCTCCATTCACGCCTGTCGCGACACCACTGGAGACGGGCTGCACGATGTTGGGGCGTGAGCGGAAGACGGCCTAACGGTGTGCGGCAACGTAGCCCAGCTTCATGGAGACGGTTGCGAATGGTCCTCGCCGATACCCCAGAAGCAACAGTGTCCCTAATTTGCTGGGAAGTGGCGGTGCGGTCCCCTACGGCACTGCGTAGGATCCTACGGTCTTGGCATGCATCCGTGCGTCGCTGCGGTCCGGTCCCAGGTCGACGGGCACGTGCATCTTCCGCCGACCACTGGCGACAACATCGATGTACTGTGGAGACCTCACGCCCCACGTGTTGAGCAATTCGGCGGTACGTCCACCCGGCCTCCCGTATGCCCACTATACGCCCTCGCTCAAAGTCCGTCAACTGCACATACGGTTCACGTCCAAGCTGTCGCGGCATGCTACCAGTGTTCAAGACTGCGATGGAGCTCCGTATGTCACGGCAAACTGGCTGACACTGACGGCGGCGGTGCACAAATGCTGCGCAGCTAGCGCCATTCGACGGCCAACACCGCGGTTCTTGGTGTGTCCGCTGTGCCGTGCGTGTGATCCTTGCTTGTACAGCCCTCTCACAGTGTCCGGAGCAAGTATGGTGGGTCTGACACACCGGTGTCAATGTGTTCTTTTTTCCATTTCCAGGAGTGTATTTTACACAAGTAACTGCTAGCAGCGTTTGTTCCGCCATCATATAATTATACAATACAGGATCCTTCTTTCTATTTATTCGCAACACATTACATTTGTCTATTTTAAGGGTCAGTTGCCTCTCCCTGCACCAAGTGCCTATTCGCTGCAGATCGTCCTGCATTTCGCTGCAAATTTCTAATGCTGTAACTTCTCTGTATACTACAGCATCATCCGCGAAAAGCCGCATGGAATTTCCGACACTATCTACTAGTTCATTTATATCTGTTGTGAAAAGCAGTGGTGCCATAACACTTCCCTGCGGCTCGCCAGTGGTTACATTAACGTCTCTCCTTTGAGAACAACATGCTGTGTTCTGTTTGCAGAAAAACTCCTCAAACCAGCAACACAGCTTGTCTGATATTACTTTGTTTATCAGGCGACGGTGCTGAAGTGTATCGAATGCCTTCCGGACGTCAAGGAAAATGGCATCTACCTGGCAGCCTTTATCTAATATTTTCTGGGTCTCATGAACAAATAAAGAGAGTTGGGTCTCACACGATCGCTGTTTCCGGAATCCATGTTGATTCTTACAGAGTAGATTCTGGGTTTCCAAAAATGACATGATACGCGAGCAAAAAAAATGTTATAAAATTCTACAACACATCGATGTCAGAGATTTTAGCCTATAGTTTTGCTCATCTGCTCGACGATCCTCCTTGAAAACTGGGGCTACCTGTGCTATTTTCGAATCATTTGGAACCTTCCGTTCCTCTTCATACTTGCGGTACACGGCTGTTAGAAGGGAGAAAGATTTTAGTGAGAAATGTAGGAATACGTGAGCCGACAGTGACCCTATCACTTCCCTTACAGGTCAGGGTTTGCAGCCGTTTGTTGATCTGGAAATCTACAACATGTACCAAAAATGCTTAGGCAACAATTACAATATCATTGCTTTAAAACCCTTCGTATTTCTTCTCCATAACTTATATGACTTAGAACAAACGTGGAGGCGAACTATGTACTTTAATTCACTTCAAATTTGACGCAGTAGGCCCTCGAGTCTTACTACTGCCGTCTGGTTTCCGGACAAGTTGTAGATAGCCTTTCGCTCCCTGTATTTTCGCCATGCTTCCTTCAGAATTTCGATGACTTTGTACCGGTTTAAGTCTACAAATGCTGTAAATGTAGGTTAGCCTTTCCTTAATCTGACTTCTAAGGGAAGTCATAGGGTCACTTTCGGCTCACGTATTCCTACATTTCTCAATAATCCAAACTGATCTCTCCCCGAGATCAGTTTCCACCAGTTTTCCATTTTTCTCTAAAGAATTCGTGTTAGTATTTTGCAACCATCCCTTATTAATGTGATAGTTCGGTACCTGTTTTCTTTGGAGATAGTACTTCTTCTTGAAGTCTATGGATATTTGGCTTGTCTCATACACCCTGCACACCAGATAGAAGAGTTTTATCATGACTGGCTCTCCCAAGGCAATCAGCGGTTACAACGGATTACTGTCCACTCCTAGGGCTTGTTTTGATTTAGATCTATTAAAGCTTCATCACGTGCACCTCACAGAATCATGTGTTCCACCTCAGCTTCATCTACATCCACTTCTCTTTCTATAACGTTCCTTTGAAGTTCATCACCCTCGCATAGACCTTCTATACACTCCTTCCTACTCTCAGACTGCTCTTCTTTGGTCAGGACGAGTTTACCATCTGAGCCCTTGTTATACATAACGCTGCTGGTCTTTTCCCCTAAGTTCTCTTTAATTTTCCTGTGGTTAGTATCTGTCTTTCCCCTAGTGAAATATGCTTTTAAATGTATGCATTTGTCCTCTAGTCATTCCTGCATATCAGCTTTGCACTTCCTGCCATTCTCGTATTTTAAACTTTTGTCTTCCCTTTCGCCTGCTTTATTTGCTGCTCCTTTCATCAGTTAAAGTCACTATCTCTTATGTTTTATATTAAGCATTGTCCTGTTACCTATTTGATCCTCAGTTGCCTTCACTATTCCATCCCTTAAAGCTATCCATTCGCTTTCTACTGTATTCCCTTCTACGTTCTTGTCAACCGTTGCTTGAGGCATCCTCTGAAACTATCAACAGTCTCTGGTTCTTTCAACTTATCATGGTCCCATGTTCGTAATTCCCTACCTTTCTCCAATTTCTTTGTTTTCAGTCTCCAGTTCATCACTAATAAATTGTGGTCAGAGTCCACAATTGCCCCTAAAAATGACTTTCAGTTTAAAAACTGGTTCTTAAATCTCGGTCTAGCCATTAAGTAACATATCTCAAACCTTCTGGTGTCTCCAGAACTATTCCACAAATCCAGCCTTCTGTTGTGATTCTTAAACCAAGTACGATCAATTATTAAATTATGCCTTGTAAGAATTATATCAAGCATCTTCACTTTTCCCGAGTTAGTATTCACTTCCTTTTGTTTATTCTCTTCCTTTTCCTTCTATCGAATTCCAGTGACCCATAATAACTAATTTTAGTCTCTTTTAACTATCTGAATAACGTCTTTTACGTTATCATACGTTTATGCAATCTGTTCGTAATCTGAGGAGCTATTTGGAATTGAAACCTGTACTACTGTGGTAGGTGTGGGCTGCTTGTCTGTATTGGCTGCGATAAGGCGTTCAATATGCTTTCATACTAGCTTACCAGCTTTCCTATTTTCTTATCTATTACTAAACTCACTCCTACATTACTCCTATTTCATACTGTAATTATAAAACTGCATCCGCCTGAGCAGAATTCCTATTCCTCCTGCTATCGAACTTCGGCATTTACCGCCACATGTTGGTTCAGCTTATAATTTGGCCTTTTATATTTTGTAACCTAGCTACCAGATTAAAGGATCTAACATCCACGATCTGACCTGTGGTATGCCAGTTTTGTTTCTCTTAATGAGAGATCCGAATGGATGGCTACTCCATGGCTCGTGGGTTACCGGAGAGCTGAGGTAATTTCGACCATGACGAAATGCAACAGTAATGTTAGTTTATTTAAAGCTGTTTACTTTGTTACTACTTAAGTAATTGCTTTGTTAAGATATTGCACAGGCACTGGGAAGAAGGTGCGTCTCATTTCTCGTCCTGCACTTGGGTTCCCATGGTATATGGCCGAACTAAAATCATTTTTATATGAAGGACACAGCTCCTCTGGTTATTCTCGTCAATATTTGACTGTGCTCTGTCTCCGATGACTTCTTAGTCCACGAGTCGATATATTTTAGCATGCCTCCCCCTACTTTATTTAGTCTCATGCTCTTACTTACAGCAAACAATTTAGCTAAATTCCTACTGTAAACATTTCATACTTGAGTAATGAGATATTAGTTGTTTAGTCGCTACTTGTTACGACATACGAATAAACTACTATTGTACCTGCAAATGCTTTTTGTAGCGGAATGTCCTTGAGTTTCAACGATCGATGCAGCAGGAGGCTGAGATGCAGCTCCCTATGTAGATCGGCAGCATCAGTTTCTACGTAAACGTACTCCAGGCAGTACAAACCAGCCAGTATAGCCGAAAGCGCTAACGCGCTGCTTCCTGGACTCGGGTAGGCGCGCCAGCCCCACATCGAATCCGCCCGGCGGATTAATGACGACAGCCGGTGTGCCGGCCAGCCTGGATGTGGTTTTTAGGACGTTTTCCACATCCTACTCGGTGAATACCGGGCTGGTCCCCACGTCCCTCCTCAGTCACACTACTCGCAGACATTTGTGACACATTCACACTATTTCACGATTTAAACTAGATGCAGACGCACACAGAGGCTGCTCATTTTTCTCGAGGAAAGAGCAATAGGGCTTCACAGATGGGAAATTTTCATAATAAACCAACCATTATTTGTGTCATTTATTCAGCACACTTTGTGGAAAGACCAAGAGAGAAAGAACATTATTTTTCATATTTTTGTGCTTTTATTTTAGTAATGGATGCACTTTTTGTTAGTGTGCCTTAGCGATGAACATAAAAGACTACTCTTTTTACAGCATTTACTGATTACGGACTTGTACAGAATAATTTTTTTAATGTTTAATGTGTATTAAGGGAATTCAGAAACTCTATTGGTTAACATGTTTTATATATCAGAGATTTCAGTGAAACACAAAGTTTTGTGAAGGCGAAAAACAAAAGTGTTATTGGTGTCAAAAGTTGTGAAACAATTGCACGTGCGTTGTGTTAATATTGTCAAAGGATCGCTTTCAAAAGACTCAGACATATGCTTAACAATGAGTGTGATTTCCCCATTCCCCAAGTAGGAAAAGGGAATACACAAGATTCATGTAACCTTTTGTAGTTCGTATTTGTGCTACAGGCGAATGAAAGAACTAAGGAAAGTTAGGAGTAACATCACGCCTTCGACGAGTTCAATAAAAAAAGAACGCGTTCTTGTTTAGGGGAATGATGAAGTGACAAAGTTAACGGGTACTTTTGTATCGCATCTTGCCACTTTTTTACTCAAGCGCTTAAGAGAAACCAAAAGTGAGACGGTCTCTGTGTATTTCAGACGTTCGGCTGCCGCGCGTGTTCTGCCTCACCGCTAGAGACGGACTGCTCGAAACTTTGAAGAGCGGTATAAGAGACCTTCTCGTGGCAACTAGCTTCCGGCTCGCATGCGTGAGTTTGCTGGAATTACGTCGGCTCCCGGCTCTTTGACTGTCAGCTCACTTTGCAACATGAGCTCCCGATATAACCCGCGACATAGGAGCCATGCCGGTGAGATGGCATGGACATGTTGCTGTGCGCTCTTCCTAGTGCAACAGTGTTGTACCTCGGCTAGAAGCGTGCACCAGAGTTTGAGCGGAGCATGGAAGTAAACACTAGATTCCATGCGGGTGGGTGCTACTTGATGAAGTGTTGTTCTGTGCTGTCGAAATCACAAGCTCGCCGCGGCACATAAAGAGGTGCTGAACCTCTGTTTGAAATTTCCAATTGGTGTCCATATGGATGGGAAACTGTGTGAGAACCAAAACCAAGGAATTCTCACGTAATTGGATTTTATGGTGAGAATCCGTTCTTATAATCTCGCGGTAAGGAGTAGGTGATGCTTATTTACTAGCAACTTTGTTTACTAGCAACCTGTAGCGCCAGTTGGTTAAATAGCGAGAACAGGGCCGCGAATGTCCTGAACGTCTTGAAACCCGTTAATCACAGCAAACACTTGGATGTGGTATGTACTAATTCCTGAGAAGCAATTCCTTCAACTCCATTCGAACGCTAAGTGAAGGAACTACCGTCTGATGAGGTAGCAATAGGCGCAGCTTGAGTCGAAAGTCGTAACAGATGCAGATGTAACTTCAGTGTGCCCAAGAGACGTGTGTTCGGTCGATTTTGGTTTACGTTTTATATTAATTATCAGGAAAAGTTCCAATGAATCTCTGATTTTAGCAGATGATAATGATATCCTTGAAACTTTTCCGACAAATCTGCACAAATATCCAGCCAGATTTTTAAATCTTCGTTTGATGTCCATATATGTACTAATGTGTACTCCAGGAAAAAGAAAAACGTTATACCTGTGGCTAAAATATCAGTTAGCTATACAAATACTTGGGTGTTTCATACGATCACATTGGCGCAAAAGTAAAGTAAGGTGTATTGTGACCAAGAGAAAGTTCATGAAGCCGCAGTTATCGGTTCTTTCATTGCTCGAGGAAAACTGGAACACATGAAATATTATTTCACTTTATTACATAAATAAATAAAATATTTACTGAACCAAGACGTACATCTTTGTTACAGCAGTGCTGGATGGTTTACAAATGTCCCATATTAGCAAAGTACCGCTTAATGGAGTAATTAACAAAGTGTTCTTGTTAGTACAGTGTTCAATATTAGCCAAAGTATTAGCCCATCTGAAACTTCAACTACACATTGGCCCTATACTATGATGTTAACGCCTGAACTAATCTCTTACTGGGCAGAGATCTGGCATGCTCGACAATACATTGAGTTCAGTGTCAGTGCGCTGCTATGACGAGAGGGAATGTGTGGTGTTGTGGAATGACTCGGAGTAATTATTGTTATTGATTACAGCGTGGCCTCACTGATGTTATGACGAATGGGAGAGAGAGAGAAATATTTAGTGAGAGGGATTTACGTGTGTATGATAAAAACCCTCCCTCGAAAATTTCTCTCTATCGTAGGTCCTCTGTGTTACCTCAAATGGCGTGTCACTTATGTCATTTTTACAAACACTGCAGTACACGTGAGGTGTCTATTGGCTTCCAACACCCTGAGTGGAATGCATAAGATGTAATTATGTTCACCAACCTGCGGTCTTCTAGAGTTGTTTCCTGCTGTGTGGAAAACAGCACATAGGCTGTGAATCCGTTATCTTAGCGATGAACTAATATAAGATCAATAATGAAATCTTCAGTCGCTTTGTTAATAAAGGATTCCATTCACTTTTTAATAGTAGAATACGAGAAACTGCGCAGTTACATTCGAATTTATGAATCATAAGTAATTTCCATTCTTCACACATTCAAATAAACTAAATAAAACAATGAACAGCGTATTCAAGTAGCTACTATCAGTTCTCAATTACATATCAAAATAATCAGAGATTCCTAATTAAGCTCTTAACTGATACGGACCGAAAGCAGACAACATATGTCTTCCGAGACTCTCGAACTAGTTCTAATCTTAAAGCCGAACCACTTCGCCCGCTATCCAATTTAGGCAGGATCCGAAAGTCTCTGAAGTGCTTCGTCTGCCTTTTCGTGTAGCAATTGTTTATTATTCGGCTGGTAACTAACACCTTTGAAATAATGGAATGATAGCCTACTATTGAGAGATGCTTTTATAGGGTAGACAAATAAATTCACTGCATAGTTTTTCTAATATTAATAATAGAAGTACAACATTTCGGAGCACTACTTCCAAATGCTGCCGCCTATCGCGGAAGGGGACCGCAATTTAGGCGGTTTTGTCAGGACACCCGAACATCACACCACATTAAGGCGTCGGCCCACTTTACAAATGCTCTGAGAAAACATTTTGCAGCTGTCCATGATGGTTCTAAAGCCAGAAATATTATAATGTCTCTGGGATAGATTCATGTTGCCGATTTTGCTGTGGCAACGCGATGTTTACACAATATCATAAATCAAATGCCTGACTTCAGTTAATTGGTGAGATACTGGAAAAAAGGAATCAGTACATAAATTATGCCGTTAAAAAAAGGCCCGTGTGTTGCACCACCGAATATTGCTAAAACGAGTGGATCTCGTAGCAAATACGATTAATAGGAATTATTGAACGAACACAAAGAAAAGCTGTAAAAATAGCCACAGGTTTCCTGATGCATGATAGTGCACCAGATAAGTGCTGAAAACCCTAGATTGGCTGGCGATAGAAGGTAGTCGTTAATTACATCTTGAAATCTAACTTACAGAATATCGACATTCAGCTAAGACATGTTTCTAGGACTGCGTTACAGCCCACTACTTATTGATCCCATAGAGACAGCGACGATCAGATTAGACTAATTTCAGCACACACAGTCGCATTTAAGCAATTATTGGTCCTGCACTCCATATTTGCATGGCACAGGATGAAATCAAACAACTGGTACCCTTTCCCTTACAGTTCACTTTGGTTTCCCAAATATAGATATGTACTTTTATTTAAAGGAGACAGACACTGCTGAGTTACTTTTTCGTTATTCGCATTAGATCTGTGGCGTGGTTAAGTATCACATTGCTATCAGACTAATGAAAAAGTGTAAGTACGAAACGGTCTGGTCACCTTGGGTGGACACGGCGTGACCTTGGTGATGGACGGTAGCGTATGCCAACTCGGAGATTGTTTAATCGGTATGTCTCTTTCCAGTAACAGAAGAAAAACAGTGCATCGGTGTCCTCTTCGATGACTGAACTCCGACCTTACCCCCAAGTGACTTAAGAAATCCACAGGAACTTAAATTTTTACGACCGTTAAAAAAATGAACCGTAGTTCTCCCGAATTATGAGCCCAGACTTTGGAAGAACCGTAGTTCTCCCGAATTATGAGCCCAGACTTTCGAATACGAGTCCAGTACCGATGGTGCTCTGCGGAAATCTGAGAATCGCCTCCTATGGAAGCTCTGCTAGAGATATGGAACTACAGTGCGTGGTCTCAAACGTCCACAGTGCTCCACGTTTGTGTGTTTGTGTGTGTGTGTGTGTGTGTGTGTGTGTGTGTGTGTGTGTGTGTATGTGTGTTACCAGAGCTGTTGAGGTCTTTCACATCATAACGTTCATTGTGAATACGGTGTATGGAACAAACTCAATGAACACTGTGGACATTACTAATTATTACTGTTCAAAAGTTTCCCTGTGGTATATCATGAATTGTTGAGGAGGAAAAGATTTTCATCGACAATCTGTAACGTTTTTTTAATGTATAGATTATCAAAAATCTTTTCACAGCTACATAGTACACCTGTTCCTCTCCACAGTCAGATTTATATAAGGTTAATGCCGAATATTTTCCATTCAAGTCTTGTAGTCGTGAATTCTCTTTCACCCCTAAAGGTGAGTGGAAGACTGTGGTTAATACTCCTGCCGCCAAAACATATGCCTACAAGATGTTCATGTTTGAATCCTGCACGTTAAAACTCGGGCAGGCGCAATTTCGTCGTTCGGCGGCGTGAGTTACTTTTTACAAAGTTGACCTTAACGTAAAACTGTGACTACTCATAGATACCTTACTGATGGAAGAAAAGTCAAAAATCTACAGCAGCGTTACTCATCAAATATTTATTGGTAACTACTTTAGAAAAAGCTTGAGAAAATAAAATTAGTCTGACTAAGGTAAATAAATTGAAATTTCTAATAAACGTCTGGTTTATTAGAGTAATTACTACAATAAACCCTCACATAAATTAATACAACACGAAGGATCTTTAACACTTAATAGAGTTACATTTGTCTATATTCCTGACTCGAAAATATGAAGAAAACACATATATATTTCCCATATG